>NW_026921698.1:0-103014 GCF_032062105.1 Saccostrea cuccullata | reverse complement strand
TATGGGCCTTAACCAATTACTGTAATTGTGTTTGTGCCATTAAAATATTTGTGATTGTTTAAAAAACCCTGAATCTTATAAAGATGAATAAAATGAAAATTGTTGCATGGAAAAAATTTCATTTTCAAGGTTCATTTTGACATAACAAATATTTAATTCTGATACGATATGGAGAACAAGGGAAATAAGATCGAATATGCCAACAATAGAACTTTATTTTAAGAGAAAAGTTAGGCGAAGAAAGAATGATTTTTTTTACATAAGCCTCTTCAGAAATGGAAGCGATGTACGATGTGTTCATGCTGATGTTGAATCAAAATTAAAACACGCCCCTCGATAAGGAGGTAATGTGATCTATGTTTTAAGGCGTTGAATATTACAAAAATATATGAACATATGGATGAGTCGTTGACTGCCAACAATAGAGTACAGGTAAAGACTCCATAATACAAAACGAAAGTTAAATCAGTGTGAGGAATTTTAATTTCTGAATGAAGATTTAGTTTGGCCATTTTCAAGAGAAACAGGTACGTGATGTTTCAATATGTTTAATACTTTTTTATTTATTAAGTTATGAAACTTAACATTGAGAGGCAATATATTCTTTGGATAAAATTTGGTTTGAATTCTGATGATGTGTTTTATTAATCCATTAGGTCATCCTGTAATAACATTAAATCCTACCTGAGGGAATACAGTGTAATAATTCAGTTTATACATCATGTACACTGGTATGTTTAACTAATATTTTAAAGATTTGTAAATATTTCAGAAGAGAGAAATATAATTTATCGTTATTAGTCAATACACAAGCATTCTCAATTCATATGGAAAAGATTCACAGACAGCAAAAGAAATAAAGAACATTTCTTTATGTTTTAGATGTAATATTTTTCTGCCTGATCCTTTAATAATAATACATCGTGATGGATCACATATCTCGGCTGTCAGAGGCTGTGTATGTAGGACTGAGTCATAAAATAGGGAGTCCTACAGAAGTGAGGATTATGAAAGAAGGTGCAGACACTATTGAAGCGGTTGATAAACCTGTGTTTATCATGAGGGGATTTGATAGAATGGAGAGTGGAAGTAGACGCGAGGGATTCAGACTGAGAACATCAGATGAAGATTATATGTTATGGCCTCCAGACCACAAGGTGATATGTGATCTCTCTCAGACCAGTCTCTACCGTATCCCACAACACACTGTGATCCTTACGGATTGTGATGATCTTTCACCTGGATTTACCAGATTAAACCTGGTCAGTCGTTCAAATGAAATAAAAATCATTACAGCTTGTATAGAAATAAATAACAATCTTTTTATTTCAAGTTCTCTATTCAGAGAAAATTATTTGCATTTTGTAAAGACCTGTAATATACCTAGAGCTTCTGCTGTTCAACATGGACCTTGTTCTACTTATGTCGTATTCGAAGATAGAGATACCGATTTTGCTTTCTGTTTACGGTCACATCATTGGCCTACGTCAGCACTCCCATGTATACAGAGATGTCGTGAACAGGGGTGGCCACACCAGAAGATTGTTTTGGATATATTACGCGGAGGATTCCATATTGTTCCTATCGGAAGCACTCCTGAAAATGAACTCGAATGGAGAATATCATTCTCACAAGCAGAACAAAAATTCGTTTATTCAATGAATCATTGTCAGTTTTTGTGTTATGGTCTCTTCAAAATTTTTCTGAAAGAAGTAATTAATTACGGGTCGAATACATCCATTCTCTGCTCATACTTCATCAAAACTATTATATTTTGGGTCATACAGAAAAATACTTCCTTGTCTTGGACACCTGATAATTTATTGTCTTGTTTCTGGGAAAGCTTTAAATTATTAATATACATGGTATATACTGGGGAATGTCCAAATTTTTTTATTCCACAAAACAACATGTTTAGAGTGAAAGTCACTGGTTCTGTACAAACCTCATTGTTCAGTCAGTTGTTTGATTTGTATAGTAAGGGGATATCATGTCTTCTATTAAGTGAAACAATCCGACCTTTCCTAAGTATGGCTATATTAAACAGAGCATTGAGGGTCGGTACAGACGAAAACAGTATTATATCAATGGCAATGTTAGATATGTGTTTTTTTACTGAGTTAGCATCATCTAATCATGATATTAGGAATATTAAGGAATTTGCAGCATACATAAGACAAATAGAGTTAATGATAAGAGGAGGTTTGTCATTGTATCAGCCAGTCAGTTTACAATGTATCACATCTAATGTACTACGGAATACTGCTATGTACTTACAGAGTTTTTTATATCAAAATGAAAGTCGGAATAAGATTATTTGTAAGGGAAAAGTAGCCGCATTACTAAAACAGTCGTGTTCGTTTGGTTGTTTATCTGACATTCTGTATCTTGCTATGTACTTCTACAGAAGTCGTAGATATGAAGACTCGATCAGTTGTTTACATAAAGCGCAAGAGAGGATGTCAGTGCCGTATGTCATGTATATGAGTCGTGTGAGACCATATATGTACAAACACTACATGGAGAAAAAACCCCTGGGTACCAGGATGGGGAGAGCTCTAGTGAGAGACATTACGGTTAAAGTCATGTACATATACATTGAAGAACTTGTGTTAGAACAGAAAATTTGTTCGAAAAGTGTGTTGTCATTAACCATCCCACCTCATGTGATGTTAAACATGTTGTTTATACTGAATCATCAAAAACTGGGTGACACTTTCAGGTCACGACAATCTTTACGTAATCTACAAAACCTCATTCTAAGTGATGACGACGCTCATATACCCCATCTCCTCAGAGATATTTCGTGGCAAATACTGGGAATATGTCAACAAATCTGTGGAGACTATTCGGGATCTCTCCGGTCTTATCGAAATTCCCTACGACAAATACCTTTCAACAAGATTCAGGAAGCAACATTGTTCAGAATAAACTCTGTTCAAAATGAAGAGTTCTGACTTTGTTTTTGTTGATATATAAATGTACATACATGAGCGCGATACATACATCATCAATTAATCTTTTCTGTTATAAAAGTAATCCCTCCTTTCAATTGTATTGTATTTAATTGTACTAATTAGAGTTAATTTGTCAATACGTTTCTTCATGTCTTACAAGTAACATTTTAATGTTACGTACATCTGACATTAGTAAAATGCATGAAAATTATTTAATATCAATATGTATCTGTTGGTTGTTTTCCTATTTGTAGAACAGAAATACACAAGTGAGTCAACTTTTTTTTTCTGAATTTTGATTTTATCTATTGTAACAGATATATGAAATTGATTTTTGTGCCGTGCTTCCTGTAGTTTTCTGTATGTATTACATATCCCATCATCAGAAATGTGTTCCCACGTACATTTTGCGTAAACAGGTTGCAAACTTACATTTGTTAAAAGAAAAATATGGAAGCCATTGATGTTCACATTATCTTGTAGATGATTTTGTCATTATTCTATCCTTATTCAATATCTTGATCAAAGCATTTAAATTTTCGGTGAATTACATATTCTTCCATTTTCAAAGTACACCTTATGTATCTTTATTACAGAAGAGCTATTAACCATTTATTTTTTACAAAAAATTCTAAAAATAAAAATATACTTTTGAAACTCCTTAGTTAAGTGAGCAAAGAACAGTTTTTATCGGAAGTGGATTTGAAAGGTAGTACAGTAGATTCACATAACTTTTATTGTGAAATTGGAATTCAGAGTTGAGATGTGTTTAACGAAACAATGTAGTATTTTTCAAATATCTTTTTTTGTGTATTTACAAGTGACAGAACATAAATATGTTTAAAAAATTTTTATGTAGAATATTTCCAAATGATTTTGCCATATTGTTTTCTATTTACCTCCATTTACTGAAAATAAGATTTTAAAATCTAAGATTTGTAGTACAATATTTTGCGTCACTTTGAGTACATGTTGAAAATACATGTATTCTTGTGCACAGAATTGGTCTGACTTTTTTCAAATCTGGCATGATGGAATCGCATTATCATAATTATTATAATTGAAATATTCCCAGTGCAATTCACATTGAGTGAGTATATGTTGGTAAACTTTTCCCGAGTACCATGAGATTTGGGGCTGAGCGAAGCGAGGGACGAAATCGAATGGCGAGGGAAAAGTTTAACAACATACTTAGTGCATGCTTTACACGAGAAATTAAGCCCTTTGTGTCTCTATCTTTTTAATTACAAATATTTGTGTGTTTCTTATTCAATCAAGATAACGATAGTTTGACCCTGACTGTTGCTATTTTATACAGGCCCAGATGTGATAATTATACCATCGGGGTAATATATACCTGTCAGGTGACGGTCTACAGTGAGTAGTTTTCAAACACAATACAGGTTCACTTCTATAGCTATAAATTCGAAAAATCTCTGTATTTGGTCCCAAATTTAACGCACTTTGAAAAATTTTCTCAAGGTGCGTTGATTTTGTTCAAATTTAAAAGCACTTTGAATTTTTTTTTTCAAAGTGCGTTATTTGTTCAAAGTGCGTTGCCACAATGCATTGAATGATCACTTAGATCTTCGGTGACTGCGTTGTGACAACGCACTTTGACAAATTACACACTTTGAATTTTTTTTAAAAGTGCGTTAAATTTGGGACCAAACTTTTTCAAAGTGCATAATTCATTATGACGTCAGAAATGCATTAATTTCCGTATATTCTGAAAAAGTCTACAAAATGGCCAACTTTTAAAGCTATTTTTCAATATTTAATATATAGCGCAACCTCTGATTTGAAATATGCAACTACTAATTGATAGAACTGTTTCTGGGGTTTACCTCCTTCCATTGCAAAGATTTTAAACTTTTCCAGACAAATTGATATTAAGTTTTCAACGTATGTTTTCATGCATTTCTTGTAATTTTGTATATGTTTAGTGCGTATATATTCTGAAAGTAGTTATTGTATTATTTCCGAAAATTATTATAAAATATAATTTCAGTTGCCATGGCAACGAAGTACACAATAATCGTGCTGGAATTTCCATTTATTCAGGTTTCATTTTGATTTTTTTGCTCAGTTAAATATATCTCAAAATATTTTATTGTTGTGCTGAAAATTATGAGCATGTTGAACATTTTTTTGAAATCCAATCTAAAGTAATTAAATGAAATGGGGTAGGGTTTGGAGGTAATCAACAGAATTTAGCAGTTTTACATATTAGCTGATACCACCGCATTCATTTCGACAATGGTAAACTCGCTTGAATAGTGCACAAAGTTTAAGTCAAGCTAGCAAAATACTGGTACATCCAATAAAAAAAAAATTCAGTATATTATTTGATCGTGATTATTTTCTCCTTTTTATGATGCAAGAATTATTCCGATATTTGCGGTATTAACGAAGTTATGAATGTTTGAACACACTATACACATTTTTGAAGTCAGATGCGTAGAAATGCGTATATGCCATGGAAGACATGGTAATTTAATTTTTTTTCGATCAGATAGTGCGCTGATACTATTTTTCTTCACTGAATATACTTAATTATACTTCTTTATATTAAAATTCAAGAACGTTGATGTCACAATGACGATAGGATCTATAAATAGAATCACACGACAAATTTTATGGCTAATTTTCCCCATTATAAATTAAACTAAATTCAAACTAAATTATCAATAGAAATGAACGGACATCTAATATTGAATCAAACATTAATTTACTCCACAACAAATAAATCGCCGCAGAACACAATAATTCCATAATTCTAAATATAGTTTACACTATCGCTTTTTGATTTTAACTTTTCCAGTAACTGAATATATTTATATTCAAACTTTAATAATGAAATTTAAAAGTCAAAGGAGTTTATTCTGATATTGCGTCAAAAATAAAATCACGTCCACTCGATTAATAGGAAATGCGATCCATGTTTAAAGACGTCTACATTGCCAAAAAGAGAGAAACTGATGAGTCATTGATTGCTAGAAATAGTCTGCAGGTAAATACATTCATTATAATATAAACCCAAAGTTAAATTAAGGTGAGGACTTTATATTTTATAAATGAATATTTTTTGGTAATTTTCAAGGAAAACAGGTACGTGGCATTACAAAATATTTATAAACGTCTCGAATCCTAAAATTTACAAGCAGAAGAATTGTTAAAAAATATTTATACGTACATTCCTTATACACCTCTCCAATCAACATGTATGTACACAGTTTTTCGCCTGTTAGTGTTAAGCATATCGATATGATTATCTACGGATCAAGTAAAATCAAAAAGCAAAATTGTTGGAGTACTCCTGTATACAGATGAAAGAACTATATGCGGTATATTGCATATATTTGCCCCCACAAAAGTCAAATTTTGAAAACCCCCTGAAATGTGCTGAATTCAATAAATTGTATGAGAAATATAAATTAACAGAAAATATTATAGTGTCAAAGCAGTGTATTCACGATTTTTGCTTTTATGACGTCACAAACTAGTCCGATTTTATATCCTTTTTTCAGAAAGAGGACAAAATGGAAAAATTTCAACAATTTTAGCATTAAAATTTATAGAGCGCAAGTTTATTCAGGAACAATATTGACATATTTCATTGATATTATCATTCTACACAATATTTCAAAATATTGATCCTGTACACACATGCGCTCGGTGACTTTTACTCAAAATATCGACAAAATATGTACATTTTTCTGTAAAATTCCTAAAAAACTGAAATTTACGTCATGTTTGTGACGTCATTACGTACATATGGCGTCATTACTTATGAAAATATTCAGTGCTTTGAAGTCAGCATATACTCCCCTGTTTAAAAACTTAATTAAATATATCTCCATCAATGTTTGATTTGGGGGGCAAATATTGGTTATTACCGAATAAGGTTCTTTATATTCAAGAAATAAGGTATCATTTTTATAAAACATCTTTCGGGATAAAAATACGGGTTGGTCACGAGATTAAATTCCATAAATCCCGAAGGGCTTTTTGATGAATTTAATCTCGTACCAACCCGTATTTATAGCCCGATAGATGTTTTGAAATGATGCCTTATTACTTATATTTACATTTGTGACTTATTCATATTCTATATTTGCCTGATTGTGACTTTTAACGTGTGAAATGCATTATTTTTCAAACCAAACGGCATATATGTAATCTCACCCATTCTCAATATAAGGGCACAAATGCCTCTATGATTTTAAAAAAAATGAAGTTCAAGATACCAATATTTCTATCAATTACCTTTGAAAGAAAGTATCTGAAGATTTTGTTTCCAGATTTTTTTCATCAAATTATAATACATGGAATAATGACAAGACGATAAAGTAGAGGGCGATTTTATTCAGAAATGTAGCTTGAAATTTACGTTACTCTTTCTTCAATGTCCAAAAAGATATGTAAAAAAAATGTAGTCATTAAAATCACAATTGGAATATCTCATCTTAACACCAGCACATCCTACCAACTCTGTCAGCAATATATTTTCTCGGCATACAAACGTGCGTTTGATTTTTCCTTTCAAAAAACAAAGGTTACTTTTTGATCTAGATGTATAAAAACATTTTTTTAAATATATGCTTTAAATTCTTCTCTCTGTTTTGTTTAGAGCGATCAGTTTGGAATCTTGTCATTTTCTATAGATACTGGAACCTAACATGTACATGTAGTAAAAATCTATTTTGTAGTTACTGCCTTTTTTAACATATATCCATGCCGATTTATAAAACTACGTAAATGTAACGTACATTCCAAGATATATTTCTTTTTAATAAAAGGCTTAAAATTCATCTAAAAATTCATCGTTTGGTTTCAGTATATTCCAAAAAAGATTCTCTATGTAATCGCATTGTGTTATATGTCACAATCACCATTATAAAGACACGATTGCTTCAGAATATGAGTAGGTAACGTACATTTCAAGCTTGTAATAATATGTAAATTAGTAATAAGAAAATATTGAAAAAAAGTAATCATTGACATAAAAATCATTTCAATGAAGCGTTTTAAGGCAGTAACATATGAAATCATAATGTAAAAAACGAGGTTATTTGTCATCAGCTACATGAATGTCACGTCACTTCGGTAAAGTTCATTTCACATATCATTGTGGAGTCCCCTCCACCTCAGTTCATTACCATTCTTTTGTGCTGTTTCGCTGAAATTGACACCGGTCGTAGCCTAGTTACTTCTACCTGTGTGCAAGGGTACAGACAAAAAAATATGAGTCAGACGTATTTTGTTATGATCTAACAAATGCTCGTGTTTGGCCATTGAAACTTAACATAAATCTATTCCGAATATATCCATCGACAGTTTCTTAACAATTGCATTTAGTATGTTGCAACATCGTTTTTCAAAACACAAACATACGTCCTTT
Organism: Saccostrea cuccullata; assembly: GCF_032062105.1. NCBI lineage: Eukaryota > Metazoa > Mollusca > Bivalvia > Ostreida > Ostreidae > Saccostrea > Saccostrea cuccullata. The sequence goes on along the minus strand of NW_026921698.1, from coordinate 94,653 downwards.
TCAGCAGATCTGGAAAAATATAACCCAAAATGCAATGATTCAAACAATACTGAGTATTGTGTGCCTTTCAGTATTTGAAATGTACGTGACCGTCTTGTGTTCTTGGTTTATTTGTTTTGTTTCTATTTCTGTTTTTTTTTTTTTTTTTTTTTTTTGTTTTTTTTTTTACCAGTTATAAGCCTATGCATACCTTGTTTTAGATTATCAACAACGATTAAATTAATATTGTTGTCGCATATTAAAAGTAAACAAACTGCAAAAAGGTTGCCAAAGATGAATTTAAGACACTGAGAAATAAATTTCTAGCATGTGGTAACAGTCTAAAACATTTAAGAGGATTGGGGGTGCATTTAGACGGATTTATGTGACCAGTTGTCAAATGGATTGTAACGATAATTTTGTTTCGCTCGTGTAAACGCAATTCATTGAGTAAATAAAAAAAATGTCAGTTAGAAATAAATAAAATGTACGTTACCATACGTAACGTACATTTCAAATATAAAAATCAATTCTCTTCCACAAGCGTACGTTAGACAGGCAATATATTGATACTATTTGAACTTGCATATCATAACAAATGTATCATACAGGTTTCGTATATAGAATTATATACCAGGTATCAAAATTATATTACATATAATTGACATTAATATATTTTTTTCCTCAGCAGAAACGTTCCTTTTCATTAATTTTGGGATTTAGCCGACCTCCAACCTTTGATACTTACCTTTGTGTACACATTCGAGTGTGTGAAAGTATGAGAATACATGAAAATTCGTGCGAGATTCACTTATTTCGAATTTCATGGTAACGTACATTTCAGTCACGTACATTTCAAATGATCACTTTTCATGTAAAAAATAATTTTAATTGTGTTAAGCAAAACGTCTTTGCAAGTTTACTTGATACAAGGGGTTGCTTATTCAGAGTCGTCTCATATTTTCTACTTAATATATATTCTTTATGGAAGAATATAGGTAACGTACATTTTTCTTTCTTATCTCTACGATTGAAAATGTCTTTCATTCCGTAAACATATTTATAAAAGTTGCTCAAATTGTTCAATTTCATGTTACATTATCTAAGTAGGAGTAATTAATCCTTTGAAATTTCAAATTTAGCCCATCAATTAATAAAGGAGAACAAAACTATCAGGTGTATAATCTTTGTGTTTGCTTGTAATGTGGTTGAAATAGAATTAAGCGACAGGGACATTGCACAATAAAAATTATTTATTATCACAAAGAAAATGTATTGATTGTTATGAAAAGAAATAGAAATGATACAAGGTTTAACTTACAAGAAAATTTTTACTTGAGAATCAAAACTATATATTACACAAAGGGGATTCAGGGTAATATTTTCCTCGGCGACAGTAACGTACATTTCAAATAGGCTACTATATTTGAATTTGGAACTCCTTAAATACCTTTTCAGATCGATGATTATATGAATTCTTATTCATTGTTATATGACTATTTATAATGTTGATTTAAAAATTACATCAGTGGTATTTCTTTTAAATGAAAATGAGGCGACATTATTTGAGCCCTTATATTGAGAATGGGTGTCAGATACTGAACGCGTGTCGAGCTTTTATGGCACTGAGAAATTACGTCGAACGTTTATCCATACGCACACCTATGACCATTGACCCCGTATTGGTATATATACAGGTTTAGATACGCATTGCTTTCAGTGGTGTTATATAAAGGAAAACATTTGCAAATATATATATTTAAAGATAACGCACAGTATTCAAGCAGATGCAACAGAGGAGTTTTCATTCCCTGCCGACCAGTAACACCTGCAGTGTGCCCTTTGTCATGATCAGGAAATAATAGGAAAATCCGTAGACAATTCAATAGAAATCCATCAGCCATTCAAATTTCGAATAATATTTTGAAAATTAGTATGAAAAATGTCAGTCAGCACTTTATTGACTGAATAACAAATGACAAATAGCATTTGCTGACAAAGTAATTGTATTTACCATAGAACTTAAATGTTGAATTTATAAAAAAGGCTGTAGATATTTTTGTTTCAACAATTAGGTTGTTATTTACCTACTTCGTTTCGTATTGTCAATCAATAATGTTAATTTCCATTCCTACGTCGATACGATATATCCTGGTGAGCTTGAGATAAAAAATACCACAGAGTCCGACACTTCCACTTCATATTGGATATTCTACTTGAAAAAAGACACGAATGGTAATCTAAAACCCAAGCTATATGATAAACGTGATGACTTTAACTTTTCTATCGTCAACTTCCCTTACTGATGCAGCAATATATATTCATCACCTGCATACGGAGTATATATATCTCAGTTGTTTCGACACGCAAGAGCATGCTCTACGTACGAACAATTTTTAAAACGAAGTAAATTATTGACAAGTAAGTTGATGAAACAAGAATATCAGCAGTCTCGTTTAAAATCATCATTATGTAAGTTCTATGGTCGATACAATGACCTTGTCAGCAAATACAATTTATCATCGAGTCGAATGCTGACTGACGTTTTTCATACCAATTGTTAGTCCTTATTAATTCACTGAGTTGACGACGGATTTTTTCCGTTATTTCCTGATCATGACAAGGAGCACACGGCGGGTGTGAAAAGTCAGCAAGGGATGCTCACTCCTCCATAGTACCTGATCCCATTTCTGATGTTCTGGGGGTCCGTGTTTTCTATGCTCTTATTTTGTATTGTTTTATGGACTTTGAGATTGAATATTGTTCGTTATCCCCATATCCTTCATGTATATCGCTAAATACTCGTACATGTATATCTCTATATTTATTCATTTTCAAAGGTATATGGAGGTACATGATGGTCTTTTCCAGACACCAAAAAATCATGAAAATAAAAGCATAGTCAATAAATAAGCATTCTCAATGCATATTTTTTTTAACTCACAAAGAAATGAAATAGATTTCTTTATGTTTTAGATACACGTACTTGCTGTTTGATTCTTTAATAATATATCGGGATGGATCACATGCCTCGTCTGACAAAAGCTGTGTATGTACGGAGGCCGTTCAAAAATTACTCGGACTGTGTTATTATTTACTCTAGCGGGCGTCATATAGTTATGAAATTTCCACAGAAATATGTATCTTAAAGATTCCAATAAATTTTGGACAAAATTTATGAATTTAAAAAATAATTCTACGAAAATTATCGGTATGTTAATATCGCTGTTGAAGAGGTACGGAGCACGACAAAAAATTCGAAGCAAAAGCATGCGGAATCCAAAATTTAACTCATCATTTTTCGATAATTCGCGATATTTTTCGACAATTTTCTCAAAAGTTTCTTTAAAATGTTCTATTATTATGTATTTAGATTTCTAACCTGATATTTGAAGTACTTATAGAAACATAGTGATTTTTCTCCGATGCGTTTCCGTGAAAACGACGTCTCCTGAATTGACGGCGCACCACACTTTTGTTAAATTGCGTGTGATGCTTGAGATATCGCCAACATAGATCCAAAATATGCATAATTAAACATGCAGTAAACTAGAGTATTCGTGACATTCGTCCACAAATAGCAAAATGAAATTTTAGATCGTTAAAACTCTGAAAGAGGCTATACGGGAGGACGGGAAGATGATTATCGACGAAAACTTTATCCGGACTGTAAAGAACCTGATTGAGAGTCACCGATATCATATTATATCTCATAAATACCTGCATTGTTTGGTTTTAAAACAAAAAAATAGAATATTCTTTACTTGTTTAATAAATTTTAAGCTTGACAAGAAATGGTGTTTGGATGTTGGGTAGATAAGGTAACTCAAACTGTACAGGTACTCTTGGGAAAATGTTAAGAAAATGAAAGTTTAGTAACATTTTTTTATAATGCCTGTGACGTCGAAGATTTTGCTGCTCCATGACTTAATGATATGTCCTGATAAATCACTCAAAATCGATACCAATTTATATAAGTTAAGATTCTTTTATATTATGTGTGACATTTTGCCTGATTATGTCGTTAAATATTTTTTCAGTGCAACAAGTCTGCGTAATTTTTGAACGGCCTTCGTAGGACTTTGTTGTGAAATAGGGAGTCCTACAGTGGTAAGGATCAGGAAAAGAAAAGTGATGGACACTGAGGAGGTGGTGGTCAAACCCGTGTATATAATGAGGGGAATTGACAGAATGAGGCATCCCACAACACACTGTGATTCTGATGGAGTGTGATGGTTTACCACCGGGATTTACCAGACTTAACATGATGAGTCAATCAAATTATACAGAAACCATTTCCTTCTGTTTTGTAATGGATAACATTGTATACATTTCAAGTAAATTATTCAAAGATAATCATTTGCGATCATTAAAGACCTGCAATGTTCCTATGGCTACTGTTGTCCCTCATGGACCTTCTTCTACATTTTCCTTAATTGAAGATATCGAGGGTGACAATGTGTACTGTTTCCGATCTCATCACTGGCCTACAACAGCACAACAATGGATGCAGAGGTCTCGCGAACAGGGCTCGCCAGATCAGAATGTTGTTTCAGATATCTTACGAGGAAGATGTCGTGTTGTTCCTATTGGAAGCACATCTGAAAATGAACTAGAATGGAGAATCTCATTCTCTCAAGCAGAACAAAAACTCGTTTATTCAATGAATCATTCTCAGTTTTTCTGTTATTGTCTCTTCAATTTTTTCTGAAAGAAATAATTAATTCGCAAAGCAATACATCGATTCTATATTCATACTTCATAAAACCTATTTTATTTTGGTCATACAGACCAATACTCCCCTGTCTTGGACACCAGTAAACTTGCTGAATTGCTTCTGGGAAAGCTTTAAATTATTGATACTCTTTGTTCATACTGGGGTATTCCAAACTTTTTTATTCCACAGAATAATATGCTTAGAATTACAGTCACCGGTTTTGTACAAACCTAATTGTTAAGTCAATTGTGTGATTTGTATAGTAAGGGGATTTCTTGTCTACTATTAAGTGAAACAGTTAGACCCTACCTCAATGTTGCTATATTAAACAGGACACTTATAGTTTATACAAACGATAACAGCATGGTATCCGGCACAATGTTCGATATGTGCTTATTTATCGAATTAAAAATAACTGATCAATATATTTGGAGTAAATCGGAATTTGCAGTTTACATAAAACAAATAGAGAGAATGATTTGGGGTGGGTTGACATCGAATCAGCTAGTCATTTTACAATGTATCACATCAGATGTACTACGAAATACTGCAATGTACTTACAGAGTAGTAGATATCAAAATAAAAGTGGATATAAGATTTTTTATAAGGCAAAAGCAGCCACATTACTAAAACATTCCTGTAAGTTTGGATATCTATCTGACATTCTGTATCTTGTTATGTACTTTTATAGAACACGTAGATATGAAGAATCACTCCGATGTTTACATAAAGCACAGGAGGGAATGTCCTTGCCATATTTAATTTATAGGGATCATGTTATGTAGATATGTACAGGCATTATATGGATGGGAATTCCCTGTGTACTAAGATGAGGAGAGCTGTATTAAGAGATATTGAGCTCTTTGTTGTATATAGGTACATTGATGAACTAGTGTTAGAATAGGAGATCAGTAAGAAGCATGGTATTCCTTTATTACAAATTCCACCTCTAGTGATGTTGCACATGTTGTTTATACTGAATCACCACAGACTGGGTGACACAGTGAAGTCACAACAATCTCTACATGATCTACAGACTCTGCTGCTCTATGATAACGGGCATTATGTATTTCCTCTCTCTAGAGATATTTTGTGGCAATTACTGGGAATCTGCCAACAAATATGTGGGAACTATTCGGGATCTCTCCAGTCTTATCGATATTCCCTACAAGAGAAACCACTCCACTAGCTTCAGGAAGCAACAGAGTGTAGAATTAGAAGTCTCCCAATTGTAGCCGTCTGAAGTGTTTGAATAAGTGTATTTGTTAACACATCATTCTAATTCATTGTATGACACATATTTATAATTTATATACCCTGTTTCCCGTGGGGTTTGTTTTTAATGTATGTAAGGCGGTTCCTTTTTTTTTTAATTTTACAAGGGATATAAAACGTATTCTTTTTAGATAGTACAATTAATTACTGTTTTTGATTGTATTGACATTGATATTTGTAAGAATCTATTCAATATAAGTATCATCAATTAAACTTCTCTATCACTGGATTTTTTTTTTCAATTGAACAAAAATTGATCAATTTATATCAAATACTAAGGTATTATTAAAGGACAAGATTTAATGTTTTGTTAGCCAGTATAAAATGTAAATAATTAAAGCAAATAGAAATAATTTAAAAATTAATAATGCCGAGTTAAAGAACGAATTAATTAACTATTACTGTGCACCGGACTTTTCCCCAATTTCTTTCTCAAATTCAGATGTAAAATGAAATTAAAAATCTTCATTAAGTCTGACATTTTATTTTGATCTTATTAAAATAAAATGCATTTGGTGGGCATGATTTAAATCAATTTGAATTTCAAATTATATTTCATAATAATAAATGGTATATTCCTATTTTTTTGACATCACTTTTAGAAATGAAGACATATTTTTTGTAAGAAGCACACGTTCTTTACGTATCACTCAGCATCTCTTAAAAAAATAAATCAAGGCATAAACTGCCCAATTTGGATTACATTTTGAGGTCACTGTTAATGTTTTATTCTGTTGTTGCTCTTTTCGTTTTTACACATACCGTGGAAACTGCATTTTCAATTAACAACTTTTTGGCGTAGAAAAATAAAATGAATATTCACTTATGGTTTTATCACTATGTAAGATTTCATACTTCGAGATGTTTGGAAAAATAATACTACTGGAGGTACTGTAAGCGATGAGCTCACTAAATAATACCCTCGCCTCCATTTAGTTATAATGGCATGTTTTGCTGTGGCCGGGAAACCCAAAATGTGTGTTGGATAAAAAAGTAAAATAGGAGGTGCACAATGGCAATATGTAATAAAGATTCTGTGAAAGTTTAATCAAATTTCATTCAGTGGTATGAGAGGAGTGCGGATAAGAGATGGTTACCCCAAATCGAAACAGACGGACGGAATTAACGATTACTATATACCCTCCCGCTTTTCAAGCGGGGGGGGGGGGTTATACAGATTGATTTCACTTTAACAATTTTCCTGATCAGATATACAACTGGCTCCATTATTTGAAATCATTGTTATCAACGTCGTTTCAGGTGTTGTTGATACTGAGTTAAGGAGTCCCGAGATTATGTAGTGTTTGCGTTTGTAATGATAATTTAGGAACTATTTATAGACTATATGAATAAAAAATGAATTAATTGATTGTCAATATATGTCGAAGGAACTTCCAAAGCTGACATCTCTTTTTAAAGAAAATGGACAATTCTGATTGAATATAACTAAATAATAATATATGTCTTTTATGTAACCAACCCTGATTTAGTTTAAGCTATATTCTATTTGAACATGACAAGCAAGAAATACAGGCAAGAAGTACAAAGATCAAAAAGGATTCTGAAACAAGTTTCAAAAACTTATACAGTAAAAGTCGGAGATAACGTAGTCATGTCATTGGTAACCAATAAAATTACTTTGCTATATCCGTATAGGGATTTGTAAAATTCTTATAGAGTTTTGCTGTACTAATCCGTTTCCTTATAATTTATTATAAAGATGACAGATCCTTATTAGATAGTTACAAAACACGATTTTAAGTTGGTTAAAACAATATGTGAGATTGCCATATACATTGAATATGAAATCATGTTAATTTACATAAATGAATTGCGTTCTAATTTTACAGGAGAAATCTAATGGATGTACAATTTGTCTGAGAAAAAAAAGTAGAAAGTGGTTGAATTGACAGAGAAGAACATTTAAGAATAAATACAGGAGCAGTGAAATATTAATACAAATTTGAAAAAAAAAATAAAAGAATGGGGAAAATATTGTAAAAAAGAAAGAAAAAATGAATAATAACATATTGTTGCACTGTGTTCAAAATAAATGTATACAATACTCCATTCCTTACTTATTCAGCAATATACCTTTATCACCTGCAAACGGAGTGTATATATCTCGGTTGATTCAATACGTAAGATCATGCTCTACGTATGAACAATTTCTAAAATGAAGTAAATTATTAATAAGCAAGTTGATGAAACAAGAAACAAGAATATCAGCAGTCTTCTTCTAGTAGATTAATTTGAAGGGATGCAAGATGCAATATATAATATAAAATTCCTTTTTGTTTTTGTTGCTTTAATATGGGTAGGACATAAATGTTGAACACTTGTAGTTTACAATCAGGTGACATAGAGGCTAACTGGTCACACCCGCCGTGTGCTCCTTAACATGATCGGGAAATAATGCAAAATCCGTCGATAATTCAATCTTTAAATAAAAGTTTAACAATTAGTATGAAGAACGTTAGTCAGCATATGCATGACTGAATGACAAATTGCATTTGATGACAAAATAATTGTATCGAGCATAGAACTTAAACGTTGACTTTAAAAAAGGCGGCATACATTCCTGGTCAACAATTTGTTAATTATTTTTACTGTTCATACGTTGAGCAAGTTCTTGCGTATCGAATCAACATATAAATCTTATGACAGATATATACATTTCTTTTATGCAGGATGTATATATCAAACTCACCCTTTCCATACTGAATGGTTTAACATTATATCTAAAACTTAGATATCTCTATATGAGATATTTAGATATCTATTTATTCATGTCACAGAATGATATTTGGAAATAAATGCAACCGTACTTGCAAATTTTTTTTGCTATGAGAAACTAATTATACAACTAGCATTTAAAAAAAACAAAAGCCTTGTCAAGCATTAAATTGATTTCTAAAACAAAGTTTAATGTATCTCACAAAATACTCGTTCATGTATATATATTTTTATTCATTTTCAAAGGTATTTGGACGAACATGTCAAGTTGGTCTTCTCCAACAGTGCCCAAAGGAACCACTGCAAAGTCAATAAATAAGCACTCTCAATACATGTAAATATTGTTGACATTCACAAAAAAATGACATAGATATCATTATGTTTCAGATATATGCATGTTCTTGCTGCCTTATTCTTTTATAATAATATATCGAGATGGATCACAACCCTCGTCTATCAGAAGCTGTGTATGTAGAACTGTGTTGTGAAGTAGGGAGTCCTACAGAAGTGAGGATCAGGAGAGAAGTGACTGACACTGAGGAGATGGTAAATAAACCTGTGTACATAATGAATGGACTCGATAGAATGATGAGTGGGAGTCAACGTGAAGGATTTTAGAATGAGAACTTCAGACACTGATTGGATGTTCTGGCATCCAGACCACAAGGTGATATGTGATCTCTCTCAAGTCAGTCTCTATCTTATCCCACGACACACTGTGATTCTGATGGAGTGTGATGAATCACATCCCGGATTCCCAAGACTTAAGGGGGCTCTCTACACCTATAAAGTATAACTGATTTTTGTTGCATGCATTTGTTTCTAATAATAGGCCCCATATCCGATAACATAAGGTTCCAAAGTACATCAATTTATATTTTAGAAATATTTGAAATATTTTATTTATTTTGTTAAAATCCCTCCTATCTATATTTTTAAAAGCGTAGTGCTTTAAATTTCTCTTCGAAGTTTAGTGTTATAAAATATTTAAATAATAACCAACAAAGTTAAAAATAAAATCAACATAATTTTTATTTAAATTTACAAAAATAGACAAAAGAAAAACTAAAACAGCATTTTCTCGAGAATAGCTGGTTGGATCCTCTTCAATATCTGAAAAGATATATAATATCAAAGGGTAAAAACAATGAAAAAAAAAGAAATTGAAAAAATTTGAAAAACTGTCAAAAATTTATAAACATCACAAAAATTCAGGTGTGAGAGATCCGCTTTAAGAGTGGACTCAAATATCTTGGTACTGTTTTTTTTTTATAAACTTCAAATAAACTCTACTTGCATAAGTATTAAACAAATGTCACGCAAGGACATTGAAAGAAGTTCGTATTGTACATATATTATTTTTCCATGAGTTTAAGCAAAAATCATCGCGTTTCCAGTCAATGACAAAGACATGTATTTAGCGAATTCATGGTATTGAAAAAGGTAGATTTACTTACCGTTTTTATCCAGCTTGCATGTGGTATTCAGTGCTATATATAACAAAACAAGTTAAGATGGTAAATGGCCAAAAGCGGTAAAAGAAATTTCTATAACCAAGTGCACACTTCGTCTAAAACCTGCACGTTTCCCATACTTGTAAACAGCTGACAATCAATGATCAAACGTTTGGGTCATGCAAAATTTCACCGGGTTTAACTATTCATTCGGGTGTATACAAATCGAGAACATAGTATCCTCTAGTCGATGGGAAGATAATACATATGTCTTATCTGATCAAATTTGCAGTTTTGGGGGGATATATTCTGTTAGAAAGCATATATGCTTATTGAAGAAATAAATTTCTGAGTGTATGGCGCTTTGACACGTAATGATGAATTAGCATATGGACAAGCCATGTTTTATATCATTTTTTTCTCACCTAAAGATCTTATTCTAATAAGTTTATAAATGTATTATTTAATAATTAAATAAGTAGAAATTGAATAAATTGACAAACAATTCATTTTTAGCCGGGCTCATTGTTCGTAGAGCAATGCCCGGCTATTGCGACGGTGAGCAACAGGAAATGCTGCTTCCTCACCGCCAAATTGAGTTTACGAATAAAAATATAGTACGTACGCCCAGTCGCTGTTAAGAAAACAAAATCCATTCAAACACCTTAAGAAATAGTAAATCGAATATTTTTAATCAAAATATTGAATTGTTTAATATTTTTCCTGGCTCCTTTGACTAATATTTTACAAAGCAATTCAAAAGGTGCGAAAGGTTTTCACCAGGTATCCCTGTCTGCGTCATATTCTATAAATAAAGGTTGTACTATCAGGCTAACACAAATGCAGGGAACTACATTAATGACTTGATGCAAAACCCCCCGCTGAGGACACATCAGTGCATAGTCGTTTGACCTTAATTAATCTTGCTGCATCGGTACTTATTTACTGCTGTTTGTATATAAAACCCCGAAACGATAATGTGATAAATATTTTACGCTGTTTTTTCTAGCTATATTTTATTTAATTTTTAAAACTTTTAATACTATACATGTCATTGAGATATTTTGTGTGTAAATTATCCTCTAAACGTCTGAACTTGATTTTAAACTGTCACCACGGTCTTTGTTCATTACCCTGTAAATGAGCTTTCAGTACTTCTGAGTACTTTGATTAAAGAAAGGGTACGAATTGGGCAATACACTGTATTAATGTACATTCCATCCACAATATCGCATGTTGTGTTATACTCAGTGATTTATCGGTGTTAAGTGAATTTGAATCTGGTCATTTGGGATCAAAATAACGTTTTTACGGAAGTACTCCATTGTGACTTTGTAGAGAGCCCCCTTAACCTGATGAGTCACTCAAATGATACAAAAACCACTTACTCCTGTATAGTAATGAATGACATTGTATACATTTCAAGTACATTATTCAGAGATAACAATTTGTTATTCTTAAATACCTGCAATGTTCCTGCTGTGGCTCCTCATGGGCCTTGTTCTACTTTATCCCTAGTTAAAGATTTAGAGTGTGACAATGCGTACTGTTTTCAATCTAATCACTGGCCTACGTCAGCACTACCATGAATACTGAGATGCCCTGAACGAGGCTGGCCAGATCAGAATGTTGTCTCAGATATATTAAGGGGAGAATTTCATGTTGTTCCTATTGGAAACATACCTGAAAATGAATAAGGATGGAGAATCCCATTCTCTCGAGCAGAACAAAAACTTGTTTATTCAGTGAATCATTGTCAGTTTTTGTGTTATGGTATTTAAAATATTTCTGAAAGAAGTAATTAATTGTCAGCGAAATTCATCCATTCTCTGTTCATACTTCCTAACAACTATTGTGTTTTGGGTCATACAGAACAATACACCAATGTCTTAGACACCAGAAAACTTATTGTCTTGTTTCTGGGAATGCTTTAAACTATTGATACACATGGTACATACTGGGGAATGTCCAAACTTTTTCATTCCACAAAACAACATGTTTAGAGTGAAAGTCACCGGTTCAATACAAACCTCATTGTTCAGTCAGTTGTATGATTTGTATAGTAAGGGGATATCTTGTCTACTATTAAGTGAAAAAATATCCGACTTGTCCTCAGTAGGGCAATAATAAACAAATCTTTGAGAGTCATTAAATAGAACATTGCAAGTCTGTACAGATGAGAGCAGTATCATATCCAGCACAGAGTTAGATTTGTGCTTATTCATGGAATAAAAAATATCTGATCAAGAAATTCGGGGTATTGAGGAGTTTGCAGTTTACATAGAACAAATAGAGAAAATGCTGAGTGGAGGATTGACATCGTATCAGTCACTGATTTTACAATGTATCACATTAAATGCTCTTCGGAATACTGCCATGTTGCTACAGAGTAGATATCAAAATGAAACTCGAAATAAGGTTTATTATAAAGCAACTGCTTTTCTAAAACAGTCGTGCAAGTTCGGATATCTATCTGACATTCTGTACCTTGCTATGTATTTCTACAGAACACGTAGATACGAAGACTCATTCAGTTGTTTACTTGAAGCACAGGCTAGAATGTCATTGTCGTATGCCATTTATAGGAATCATGTTAACGAAGATATGTACAGGTGTTATATGGAAAGTAATACCCTGGGTACTAAGATGAGGAGAGCTGTGGTGAGAGATATTGCGCTCTTTGTTGAACATAGTTACATCGATGAACTAGAGTTAAAGCAGAATATCTGTAAGAAACATGGCAGGCGTATATTATTAATCCCACCTCTAGTGATGTTACACATGTTATTTTTATTGAATAACCACAAATTGGGTGACACAGTCAGGTCACAACAATCTCTACAGGATCTACAGAGTCTGCTTCTCCCTGATGACGGGTCTTATGTACTTCCTCTCTCTAGAGATATTTCGTGGCAAATTCTGGGAATCTGTCAACGACTTTGTGGAGACTATTCGGGATCCCACTGGTCTTATCAATACTTCTGAAAACAAACTCCACTCCACAAGCTTCAGAAAGCAACAAAGTGTCTAATTAGAAGTATCCAAATGTAGAATTAAAAACAAATTTTAATTCATTGTGTGACACTTATTTATAATTTATGTAACCTCTTTTCCGTAGGGTTTGATTTTAATGTATGCAAGGCCTTGAATGTTTTATAAATTTAAAAGGGACAGAATACATAATCATCAATAAAATTTCTCTATAACTTTTTTTCCCTCAATTTAACAAAAATTGTTTGATTTATATCAAATAATGAGGTATTATTAAAAGACAATATTTTATGTTTTGTTAGTCGGTATAAAATGTAAATATTTAAAGCAAATAGAAATAAATTAATAATGTATATTCCGAGTAAAAGTAGGAATGAATAAACTATAATGTGCACCGGACTTAACCCCAATTTTAAAATGAATTTCAAAATCTTCATAAAGTCTTACGGTGAAATCAATTTTAGGATTATTGTCCACACATCTCGAAGTCTCACATATTACATAGTGATGAAAACACAGCATGTATGAGAGAACAATGATTTTATTTTTCTACGCCAAAAAGTTGTTAATGAAAATGCAGTGTCTACGGTATACCGTAAAAAAACGAAAGGAGAAACAATTGAATAAAAACATAAACAATGACCTCAAAATGTCAACCAAAGTGGGCAGTTTATGCCTTGATTTTTTTTATGCTGATGCTTAGTGAAAAGTAAAGAACGTGTGCTTCTTACATTAACTGTCTTCAATTTTTAAAAACGATGTGAGAAAATAAGAATAAACCATTTATTAGGGAAAATATAGTTTAAAATTGAAAATAAATATAATTTATGCTCTTCAAATGCATTTTATTTTAGTAAGATCACAATATAATTTCAATTACATTTTTTTCTGATAAGATACAGTAAGGGGAAAAAGTGTTGAGAAAAAAATGGCGTCACGTTTCCAACAGAAGAGAGACAACTCGTGCGGAAAACCGTCTTGACAGCTGACTTACTATGACAAAATCACAAATACTTACCTTAATACTTAGTAAGATTACCTTTTAATCTGATGACCTGTTGTATTCTTCTTGGAATTGATTGATAAAGATTTCTGACATAATTTACGGTTATGTCCTGCCATATCCTATGCGTTTCCTGAAAAAGTTCGTCTGCGGAATTTATATTGTGCATCCGTGATTGGAGTTTTCTTTTAATATAAAGCCATACAATTTCTATGATATTTAAGTCCGGAGACTGTGCAAGCCAGGTCATGTTCTTAATATGGTTTCTGGCAATAAAATCCTGTGTAACACGAGAGCGATGTACGGGGGCGTTATCATCTTGAAAGAGGTAACTTCCTTGTGGGAAATGCCGCACTAGAACTGGCCAGAGGTTTAATTCTAAGATGTCAATATATTTTTCTGATTTAATGTTCCCTTCCACCCGACACAAAGTTCCGATACCGCCGAAGCACAGGCACCCCCACACCATGATACTGAATTTGTGGCCATTTTGTCGTGGCACCAAGTCCGGTCTCCAACCTTCGCCTGCTTTTTTCCAAACATAAATACGATTATTCTCCCCGACACATATCTGAGATTCATCGTTGAATATAACCTTGGACCACTGAGTTTGTACACTCCACCATCTCTTCTCTCTACACCATGACAAGCGTTTCGTTTGATTTACATTTTTAATCACAACTTTTTTCTTATACACATCTCTAGTGAAACTATTTTCTTTAAGTCTACGTTTGACAGTCTTCTGAGACACAGATGTTGCCCTGTTTTCATTAAATCGCGCTGTAATTTCTCCTAAGGGTGCTCTCCGATCTCTATTAACAATCCTCTGGAGCCTCCGATAGTCCCGATCGTCGATAGAACGAGGCCGACCCGATCTTGGCAAATTCTCCACTGATCCTGTGCCTTGATATTTACGTACAATACGGTACACTGAAGCCAGAGACCTATTGATACTTCTTGCAATAGTTGACATTTTTTCTCCGTTTAAGTAAAGTTCCACAATTACTTGTTTCAGGGGTTGTGAGATTTCCTGACGCTCCGTCTCCATTTTGTTACTGAGTTAGATCGTCTACAAAACTACAGCAGATGACGAAATATACGTCATACTATACGTCATGTGTACTGACCTATTTATATATCAGGTGGATTTCCGAAATTCCAACTCTGAACAAAAATACACGACTTTTAATACACGCGGATCTATAAATTATTTTAATTACGCCATTTTTTTCTCAACACTTTTGTCCCCCTACTGTATACAACTGCCTCCGGTGTTTAATAACGGTATTAACAATAATTGTTAACAATGTCATTTCATGTATTTGTTGATACTGAATTGAGAGATGCTGAGATTATGCAATATTATATTGATAATATATTATAATTTATTAAATTAATAATATTAATAATATTTATTATATTGATAAACTTCAGACAGTCATCAACATAAAAGTTCTTAAACACGTTGTTGATGATCTAAGAATCAAAGAGTTCTTTAGAATCTCTAGCTGTTTTTCTAAGAGCATAATTAGCACAACTAGGCGATGATGATGCGCCAAACAAGAGTACTACCATCTGATACTCTACAATCATCTTAGTCATGCCTCCATCTTACCACCATAGAAATCTAAGGAAGCTTGATCTTGTTTTGTTTTGAACTTGGTAAAACATACTGTCTATGTCTCCCATCACTGTTACCTAGGTCGATATACTCCATGCATCTTCGGTTAATATCTGTCACCCTGGGATTATAAATGCAGATTGACCTACGTTGAGTCAATATTTGTATAATATCTCTTAATATCTTGTTGATCAGGATACTATTCAAACATAACAGGTGGGAGATCTTGCATCGAAGTCTATTTGTTTTGAGGACGGACATAATCAAACTGGACTTCCATTTAAGTCTAATGATGTCAGATTACCAAACAACAAGAAGCAAGTCCATGCATCTTCGGTCAATATCTGTCACCCTGGGATTATAAATGCAGACTGACCTACGTTGAGTCAATATTTGTATAATATCTCTTAATATCTTGTTGATCAGGATACTATTCAAACATAACAGGTGGGAGATCTTGCATCGAAGTCTATTTGTTTTGAGGACGGACATAATCAAATTGGACTTCCATTTAAGTCTAATGATGTCAGATTACCAAACAACAAGAAGCAAGTCGAACAACGGTTATCGCCTCTTGTAAAACTATTCAATCGTGATGAAAACATTCACAGAGAATATTGTGAGTTTATTAACAAGATTATGAACGAAGAATATGCTGTCAAAGTTCCAACTGAAGATACGGAGCAAATGGATGGTAACGTTTTGTACTTGCCGCATCATGGAGTGTATCATCCAAAGAAGAAAAAGTTGAGAGTGGTGTTTGATTGTGCTAGATTTAAAGGCACATCATTAAATGGTCAACCTTTACCTGGACCAAACTTAACTTGTTCACTTGTGGGTACACTGCTAAGATTCAGAGGAGATAACAGTAGTAGTAGACCATATGTTAAGTTTGGTCAAGGTAAAGGTTAACAATTTAATGATATGCCTTTAAATCTAGCACAATCAAACACCTAGAGCGCTAGCCCGAGGTCGATATACTCCTTGTATCTGATGTCAATATCTGTTACCCTGGGTCATTATAAATGCATATTGACCGTGCATTGAGTCCATATTTATTATATTATATAAATAATATTTTCCCAAATTTATTTATACAATTAATGTATATCTTCCTAATGTTTACAGAGATAGTATTAACCATAAAAAAGTTGAATGTAAATGTTTCAGAATTTATTGAATGTTACTCAGAGGAACTTGTTTCGGTTATAAATTTTAACCCATACACATCCAGTCCAAAGACTTTTTTCTACCTACGTATCTATTAATAGCTACCTAGGTATTTCAAGCTACCCAAAGTAGCTATTTTAACCTACTTTCTGCTTTACTTACATTTTGTTGCCAAATGCAGAAACGGCGCAACATGGTGAGCACAAAATTTCTTGATACAGTCACACTGATGATGGATATGACAAAAATTTGGCCAAAAATGATTACTTCGTATATTATCTATTTTGCATAGAAACTAATATAAAATTGCCGATTCAGGAAGTAATCATTTTTTGGCCAAAATTTTGTGGTATTCATCCTTAGTGTGACCGTATCAAAAAATATAGTGTTCGCAATGTTGCGCCGTTTTGTCTTTTGGCCGCAAAATGAGAAAGTATAAAAAGTAGATAAAATAGCTACTTTGGGTAGCTTTAAGTTCCTAGGTAGCTATTAATATGCCATAGCATAATAATAACGCAAGATATCTATTTCCGAATAACACCGATTACCCCCTCCCCCAGATTGAAAATCGCACTCGTTTACACTTGCAGAGAAAATTATATGCACTGACAAAATATAAATACCTATGTCTTCTACGATAAGATACAATCATACATGACACACTCGTCTTTATTTTCTTTAGTCTCCGTAATCGCGTAAACAGCGTCAAAACTCTGCTCGCCGAGTGGAAAAGTCGAATTCAACCATGAAATGGTATGTGCTAAGTATTCCCGAAAAATGTTCACAGATATCCTTGTAATTGTTTTGTATTCTCAGCCTCAGAGTTCTTCACTATATCTTTTAAATTTTCCTCACCTACAACTTGCAAACTTGAGAATACTCCATGTTTGTCTAAAGCAAAAGTGAAAATGAAGCAGCTCGTGCGAGTCATTATTCGCTTTCTGCGGTCGTTATAAAAAAAAATAATTATTTCGTATTGACGAATCAGATTACCGGATTTGAAAATGTTATATAATATATTAAAATAGCCTACTTTATATAATATATCTGGCCGTTTTTGATGAGATAACGAGATAAAGAACAGATTTCTCAAGGACTACTTAAGATCCAATGTAGACCGCCCACAACCGCCAGGAGTTCCTTATCAGGAACGGTTTAAAAACCTGTAAACATTTCAGTGTGCTTCATAAATAACATTACAATTTGTATTTCAAATATCAACCATCTTTCTGTCGAATCACAATGATGTGAAACATATTGATTTTATGGATGACGACTCACAAAATATGAAAATATCCGAGTTCAATATTGATATATAGGTTTTGCCTATCATATAACAAACCGTATTCCTTTGAAGTATACTGACATTTGGTTTCGTTAATGTACTCAGATTACGCAAACGGACGTCTAAAGTTTTGGTATAGTCCTAATTTCATTTTTGTTTTTCTTCAATGCTTACAATTAATTTTGAAATTGCATCCCTTTATATTACTCTCTGTCTTTGGTGACGTGAAATACTTGACAACTGACAGAAATTGGTAGTGAAAAATCCAACTTATCAGATCAGTTGATTTTTGATTTACAGTTGATACTGTATATATGCTAAAGTTCTATTCTATATATAAATTATTAGACCGATTGAGTACGCAAATTTCGAGATTATCTCCCTTGGTGCGCTCTTTCGTTGAGGAGGGGAGTTTGGACAGGTGGGACAGATATTTATTATTGGATATATCGCATCATCGATATACTTGTTTATCGTAACTATATAATCGTAAGTATGCACTGTTCAACTGAAGAACAACAGAATTAAAGTAAAGGTGTCATTTTTAAAGCAAAAAATTCGGAACAAAAAGAAAATTCAGTGGATGTGAGACTTTTCAGACGAGGGAAGAGATATATGGACCTCTAATAAATACGGTAAACATGAAACATGATCATTACATATCGGCAATCTAAATGACACATTGATTTTTTACCTTATCATAACTTAAAAAAATCCACTAACTTTTTAGAGAATGTTTGTACAATCAAGAAAATCTTTTACTTGTATGAAGACCACGACGTTTATTTCATTTTTAAGTACCCTATAATTGAAAGTAGATTTATAAATAAACACAGATGAGCTTGATAAAATCATAAAATGCATCACTGACTAACATCTTTATCTTTCTATAACATTAAATAAATTTTAAAAGCCATAGACATCGTTCATTTATTTATGCACGTTTGTATACATAAGCAAACTTTCCCACCTCCATGCTGAAATGGGTACTTGTTGCGCCTTTATCGCAGGAGAGTTACAATCTCGAAACTGGCGTATTAAGATCAAGTGAAATGTATCCAACAAATTTCATAATAAACGCAAGTCTCTGATTACTCTTAACACGGAAATTAACAAATCATTTATAAGCCTGATGTGAAGAAAAATAAAACAAAAAAGCTAATAACAGAAAGAAATGTTTTTTTATCTCAATGGAAAGAGAAATTCTGTTTCCTCCGTATTTCATCATTATGTAAAATAAGAATAATTGTAAAGTAAGAGCACACGTCCTCTGTTGTAATGACTTATTCACATCCAGACAAGTGATATTTCTTTTTTCATTTAATTGATCTCATTGTAAATATAGTTTATAACATAATTTTTGTTTTGATAACGCACTTAAGCAGTATGATATTTTCCGTTAATATTACACCTAACAACAATTTGACGATACATATATGTGATTTCCTATATATAAGGAAATGCTTAATTTTTTTTTACGTTCTAAATTATGTATATATATTTAAAAAGAACTTAAAACGTCATGTACCAATTTCCATTTCATGCGTGTCAAGATCATGTTAACATTGTGGCACTGTAGTTACACAGATATCCTGAACATAAGGCCATCGTGAAGTAAGGTCAGTATATAATGAACCATAGATTTTGTAAAAGTATGAAAATTCACGCGCGATATTTTTGTTGTATAAATAGATTGACATAAATTAGTATCGATTAAATTAAAAGAGGCAATAACAGATCTGTTCTTGGTGGAGGGGGGGAGGACCTTGTCTTATCTGTCATGACTCAGGGTAAAATCATGGGGTCTGTAGGTAGGTGCGATTTTTTCCAGAAAATTTCATCATATTTGTCACGGGATAAGATCTCTAGGAATAAAAAAATACATCGTGTACTAGAATGCAAAACAGAGTTTTGAGTAAGGCCGTTTTTAATAAGTCAATCGTGAGAGGTCAATTTTCCCTCTGTCAAGGTTTAATGAAATCGTTCCTATTCATATACGTTCAGCAAAAAAAAAACCTTATGACAAAACTCTAACAATGTAAAGGTGTATCGATTAATTTAAGTTGTATTAATAATTATGTTATTGCAATCGTATCCTCCAATTATTGTATCTTAGATATTGTTTTTAGTAGTTTACTTCTTCCAATTAAAGTCTCCGAATTTTTAAGAAAGTTCAGCAAGTTTCTTTATTGTTTTTATAACCACAAATGCATCATCAAAAGTGTGTAGCTCAAACGTCCATAAAACAATACAAATTAAGATAAGAGAAAACTCCGATCTTTAAAACTTCAGGGGAGCAATCAGGTGCCCTGGAGAAAGAAGCATCCCGTCACCACCGATCACACCCGCTGTATATTCTCTGACATGACTGTTAAATAACGGAAAATTCCATCGATAATGCAGTTTGTAAATAATGATGTTATTAAGTTTAAATTTTGATAAAGGATGGTTTGAAAGAAAAAATTGTCTGAATTCCTACAATTAGGTCGATTGTCCTATCTGAGATATCCTTATGAGTATCTGTATCCAAATATGTACGAGAGGCATCTCGATCCCAATAATATTTGCAGTCAATTGTTTTCATCTCAAGCATGGACGAAAAAATAACACTTCGAAATATCGGATTCGAGTTAATTTAGAATAACTCTACAGGTAAATAACATTCTGTTGTAGTTTGTTAAAGTATCAGAGTTAAAACTTTTAGCTGAGTAAAAGTTTGTCTCAAGGCTAACGGTGGGAGAGGAGCAGGAAGAAAGCAATAAATGACAAGTGACAAAACATATGCAGAAATTGACCAAACTTTATATAAACCTTTTATCGGGATTGAGGGTAGGGTGTTTGTAAGAAAAATTAAGTTCTTTCCATAATCATTATAACTGGGAAAGATTTGGCAAAACTGCAACAAAAAACTGTTGGAAAGAATTGGAAATTCCCATCCTCATGTTTCTTTTTGGCATATTTATTAATTGATGGTCAAAATTCTCAAGAGATGCTTTGAGTATCTTGAAATTCCAGGCACTTTGAAGTCCCCAATTTCCTTAAATTGTTAAATTGTCGTATCCTGGTTTCCAGAGAGCTTGAGAATGTACTTCCTCGTGCGAGTGTATTAACACTTATCGATACTGGGAGAAAAACAGAGAAGAACTGTTTGTTTAGGATCCATAAATATCTCAAAAGTTGCTCTATTTACAAATTAACTACAGTTTATTTGAAGATTTCTTTAATATTTAGACGACTCTAAGTCTATAAGGTGTCTTTAAGGTGTACTAGCTGGATCGATTTTTTATTGAGGGGGGTGGTGGAGGGGGGTAGGTGGGGATGATGATATTTAATACTTTTAATGTGTTGTATATTTTTTCTTTACTCTGTGATTTTTTACTTGATATGTTGAAGCAATCTCTTCTATTCAATTATATAATTTGTGTGCTCTATTTATTTATACTTGCTCGATATCGGTCAAAATAAAAAAAATAAGCTGGATGGACTAGGTAACTCAAAAGAAAACAAGGTAGCTCAACAAAATGAGTCAAATCTTGTTTTGAAAATGTATAGCTTAATGTTCTTATCTTTGTGATAATAAGAGAGTTAAGATAATATATACACTATTCTGAAAGTTTTTATATCAAAGCATAAATTATATTTCACATGTACAACAACAAGAGAACAAAAGATGTCAAAGTAAAATAGTGCATTTTCATTTCATTAGCAATTTTCGAGGGACACCATATCAAAATGGAATCAAGCTCTTAGAGCAACAGCGCAAAAGTAGCAATTTCTAAGGGGAAGGCGGGGGCATACATGTATCTGTCAAGTATTTCACTGAAATAAAATTAAACTGAATGAAAGAAAGTCAACAGGCGCTATAAAGGATTGTGTGCGTGCCTCTCCCCCCACTAGGGGTAAATGGGGGGGGGGGGGGGGGGTAAATGACATTTTAAGCACATATCCATAATGGTATGGAAACGAATCATGTATCGAATATAAAGAGTTATATTGATGGTGTTGATATTTACTTCTTTTGTATTTAACTAGGAAGGTTACCAGGTAACTTTTTTGCAACGTCATGGTTTTTATAAATTACAGAATGAATCAATAATATGTCCTAATGTTAAGGGACATCTAGATGGGGATCCAGATAAATGTTTTGAAATAAAATGCAATGACATATTAAAATACTCTATGAAAACAAATACGAGTTTACTTTTTTCTCATTTTATATATGTTTTTATTTCTCCAACGAAATGAGAGGGGTTTACAATAGCTCTATGCAATTATTCAGAAACATTACCTCATGCTATTTCTCAATGGATGGGATTGCTTTAGAACCATATATATAACGATGGACATTTTCTAAATAGTTTTGCCATTTGGATGGAGATGCATCTCATACCTCGATATGTTTACGACTACGTATACTTATACGGATACGCATGATAGAAGATTTAATAATGTATGCTAATTAATTATTTAAGAAAAATGTACTTGTCAACCAGATCGTGACGTAACGTGAAACTTTTTCAGCCATGATCTGATTAACTTCTATATTGAAACAAAACACATTTGATTCCACACACCACTAAACTCCTAAGGCTCTTTCAATCGGTAGCGCATCGTAATCCAAGTCTAGGTCCTTGACTCCTTTTGCTAGCTCTGAGATTGGATTTGTCATCATGACATCTCTGTTGTTGTCTATCCACTTTGAAATGTGAAACCCAATCCGAGTAAGAAGTCTTTGTACATCCTTGATTAAGTCGATAGCATAATCAACAGTCTTGACGGACTTCAGACAGTCATTAACATAAAAGTTCTTAAACACGGTATTAATGATCTCAAAATCAAAGAGTTCTTCAGAATCTCTAGCTGTTTTTCTAAGAGCATAATTAGCACAACCAGGAGAAGATGATGCGCCAAACAAGAGTACTACCATCTGATACTCTACAATCTTCTTAGTCACGTCTCATCTTCCCACCACAAATATCTAAGGAAGCTTGCATCTTGTTTTGGAACATGAACTCGGTAAAACGTACTGTCCATGTCTCCCATCACTGTTATCTCCTCTGAATCTTAGCAGTGTACCCACAAGTGAACAAGTTAAGTTTGGTCCAGGTAAAGGTTGACCATTTAATGATATGCCATTAAATCTAGCACAATCAAACATCACTCTCAATTTTTTCTTCTTTGAATGATACTCTCCATGATGCGGAAAGTACCAAACCTTGCCATCCACTTGTTCTTTATCTTTAGTTGGAACCTTGACAGCATATTCTTCTTTCATAATCTTGTTCATAAACTCACAAAATTCTCTGTGAATGTTTTCATCACGATTGAATAGTTTTACAAGAGACGATAACCGTTGTTCGGCTTGCTTCTTTTGTTTGGTAATCTGACATCATTAGATTTAAATGGAAGTCCAATTTGATTATAACCATCCTCAAAACAAATAGACTTCGATACGAGATCTAGAGACTTCCTGGCATCTCTGGATGGCTCATGTATGTCATCATTTGTCCTCTCACTGAAGTCGTAGTTAAACTGGTGACGAATCTGCTCTTCTAGCCTCCTTGCATCAATGCAATTGATGGATACACACAAATTACTGTTGTCATTGGAAGTCACTTCCAGCGGTCCATTCACGATCCAGCCTAGTAAGGTTTTCGCTGCCAAGGGACCATTATCTGCACTCATATAGGCATGACCTCTATACATCATCAACTAAACTTTTCTATAATAAAAGTAATAAAAGTAATTCTTTCTTTTAATTCTATTTCAATAAATTGTATTGAATTAAAGTTTATATTTTCCATACGTTTCCTTATGCCATACATGCATATTTTAACTTTACGGAAATCTGAGTGAAATGAAATGCAAGAAAATTAATTTTCTAATCAATTATTATCTGTAGGTATCCAAAATCGAAAACAAAAATACAAATTTAAAGTAGGAAAAATATTTATGATTTTTTTTGTTTGTTGTCAAAGTCAGATGAACTAAATTGTTCACTGTGTGAACCTCTCTTATATGTTTCATATTCTTTCTGTACACATTTTCTCAACTACAACTTCATTTTAATGAGAGGTTCCCGATTGACATACAATTTTATGATGGAAGTCAAGTAGAATTATTGCCTTTAAGGTGTCAAATGGACTTGTGTTGACTGTAAAGTATAATATGAATTTATCCTTTGGTGTACGTTATTCTGTGTCTAGTCTAACCTTATTCAATATCTTTATCAAAACAATCAAATTTTAAGTGAATCACAAATTCTTTATTTTTCAAATTATACCTGATGTATCTGTTTTACAAAAGAGATATTAGCCTCATTATTTTAAAAAAATATACAAATAAAAATACACTTTTGAATCTGTTTATTTGTGATAAAAACAGATTTTATCAGAAGTGGATTCGATGGTAGTACAGCAGATTTGCTTCACTTTTATTGTAAAATTGAAAACTTTTAAATTCATTATTCAGAGTTTGGAGGTGTTTAACAAAACAATGTAGACGTTTTCGATTATAATTTTGTATATTCACAAGTGATATTACATAGATATTTTTTTTAAACTTTTATGTAGAATATTTCCGAATGATGCTTTATTATTTTCTATTTACTTCTACTAAAAAAAGTTTTTTAAAACTATGATTTATAGTGCAATATTTTCAGTCACTTTGATTATATGTCTAAAAATATATTCGTGTGCACAATACTGGTCTTATTTTTCAAATCTGGCATGATGGAATCGGTTTATCATTCTTTTACAATAAAAGAAATGTAAATCGCACCCTTGTTCATTATACACTGTAATAACAAACTAACTGAACAATCAACATTGCCAAGTCTGCAATGTTTCTTGGGAATGAACATGAATCGAGTATTCATTGAAAATATTATACGAAAATATCCCAAGATCAATTTACATTCAATAAATCCAGGGTTGTACATGGATTTAGGTTAACGACAATTCCTTTCAAAATCTTGAAACCTCCACATTAGTGATCATGTACAAACAAATGTATCATTCTGTAACAATATGGAGATTACACAGGAAATGAATTCGAACATGCCATCAATAAAACTTAATTTAAGAAAATAAATTCAGCTAGGAAATGAAACTCGTTTTGAAATTCGAAATTTGAAATTCGAAAAAAAAATTCCTGTGTTTCTTCAGAAATTGAAGCGACGTACACTTAACAATGGAAAAAAGATTTTTAATACCTAGAACAGTGTTTTATGTTTTCAGATATGGAAGGTCCTGCAGTCAAATCTTAAACCCTTCAAAAGAAGTATGAAACGTACAGATAATAATCAAATTTGTAAAACTAACAATGTCAGAACAAACACATGTCTATATGATAATTTTTAAGACTTGCTTCTTGAGAGCATATGACTGAAATTATAAATGCATGTAAATTTTATATCGTTATTTATTCCAATTCTTAAAATCCTTTTTCTTTTATTGCATATAATCATTTCTCGCATTTTATTTTATCCATTTTGAGGTATTATTTGGAAGATAAAGAAATAAATGATCTATGTTTTAAGATGTCGATATTGCTAAAAATAGGGACATTAAGGAGTCAATGAATACCAAAAATATAATGTAGGAAAAAACATTCAAAACGAATTTTTATATTAAGATGAGAAATTTTAAATCACTCTAAATAAGAATAAGTTCGTTTTTTTCCCACGGAACAATGTACCTTTGTTCCAAAATATTTATTAAGTTTGAATCTAAATTGATAATCACAACTTTTTTCATTTTGCTACATTCAATATATGTATCCCTTACATTCCTTATAACCCTTCCCAATCTATGTGTCTGTACACATACTGTTCTACTATTAATATTAAGCATAAACTTCTGTTTATCTAAAGATCACATAGAATTCAGGAAAACAAAACTGAAGAGGTCCTACTGCTTAGAGATAGTGTGGTAGTATATTTTTTAATTCATTAATTTTACAGTTACAGTAGATATATAAGAATCCGTTCATGTATAAATAAGGGTATTTTATATTATCATCAATCGTATTTGTCTGTTTGCATTGTTTGGTAAGAGATGTCCATTCAGGCGGGACACAGTTTTACTACATGTATTCCATTCAGATATACTTTCTGTGAAGGCTTCAGTCAGAGATCTGTTTCTAATCGTTTAAAACTTGATATTTAGTTTGGAGTAAATTAAATATCTCATAAACTATAATTAAGTAAATCTTTTAATAAAACAAATCTATTGATCATTAACCAAATGATAATGAATAAACCTTGCCAAATGCGTACATGAATGTAAAAAAAGTAAAAAATTAGTGAAGTTAAGATGATATTATAATCTAGGAGCAAGGTATGTTTATGAATAT
Source organism: Saccostrea cuccullata (assembly GCF_032062105.1). Classification (NCBI taxonomy): domain Eukaryota; kingdom Metazoa; phylum Mollusca; class Bivalvia; order Ostreida; family Ostreidae; genus Saccostrea; species Saccostrea cuccullata. The sequence goes on along the minus strand of NW_026921698.1, from coordinate 68,066 downwards.
TTCATGTAGAACTTTTGATCTGGGTTTGAATTATGAATAATTTTTTTTATAAGGTAACAGCTCTAAATCGGAGTGACTACAGTGTACAATTCAATTCATTCACTCATATTTTAAGGTACCAGCCTCCTGACATTTACAACTATTATTTTCAGATCTAAGCAAAGCACTGCGAAGCATGATAATTCCCATTTATTTATACACTTTTCACTTTAGTTTTCGATTTTAAATGTAAATTAGTATCTATTTAAACCTTAATAATAACTAGTAGTGGAAATAATCCGATGTGCTCATTTTGGTATATTGAGTCAAAATTTAAATCACACCCCTTGATAAAGAGGTAATGTGATCTGTGTTTTAAGACGTCGATATTGCTAAAAATAGGGTCATTGGTGAGTCATTACTTGCCAGAAATAGAGAACAGGAAAAATACAAACCGAAAGTTAAATTAAGGTGAGATTTATTTTCTCTCTAAGCAACACTAAGTTCGGCTATTTTCAGGGGAAACAGGTACATTATGTTTTCAAAATATTTATTACAACTTGAATCTAAAAACAGACAACCAGTTTATTTATTTGTTAAGTTTAATGAATGTATTTCTTACATTCCTCATAATCATTCCGTGTCTGTACACATATTGTCAACTGTTTTATATTAAGCACATTTTTATCTGAAACATAGAATCATATTTATTTTTTTCTTTCAAATAATTTATTCAATAATGTACAATACAACAGTGATCATATACGTATCTCCAATATTTGAACACAGAATTTTTTCACATTATACTAATATATAATTAGTGACCCTTCATTTTCATACATATACATAAATATCTCAAAACAAATTTGTACCATTTTTATATATAATGACAAAGTATACGTTTAACACCAATAGAAGTATGACCCTTGTTGCAGAGGAGATTCTGTGAAAAAAAGAAAGAAGTATCTATATCAATCTCATTGTAACTAGTGTTTAGGGCCAGATCACCCTGTTATGTTTCACAACTTATAAACAAGATCAATATGTAGAGTTTTGTGATAATAAAATGAGATTATAAAAAAAAAACACATCAGAAAGAATGAATTTTACAAAGACATAAATATTTTTTTCCTCACATATAAAGTTTGAATCTAGCATTACATTTTCATTTGATGATCTTTTAACTTATTCATCTTAAACATATTTAAAACATAAAATTTCCAGTTACATGAAAAATAACATAGCAAAAAAACTGATGTGTCTTATAATGGATTAAAAAAATTATAATACATGTATATATAGTAGATACTGACAATAACACTATAACTAGTATTAAAATCAAAAAGAATTTTGAAACATATGATTTATTTTCTTTTGAAATCTGTCAAATCATGTGATTGTAATAGTAAAAAAATCGATTTCTTTTCATTTTTGAATCCATTTTTAATATTGAAATCAGTTATTTTCAAATTCTCATATTTTAATTTTATTTCTTGTTTTCCATATGACCCCTTTATAAATACATATTAAGATGTTAACAACGGTTCTTTGGGTTTGCGGTTCCTTCAAGTATCCTTATATTATTGTCTGTTGGTCAATTTGTAAAGTTCCATTTAGTTGTAGCACATCTTCAATTATATCTTCTAGTAATTTGATAGTTGTTTTCACTTTTGTGCTATGGAAAAAAAGGTGTCGTTGATTTTCTTTACGATTTTTACATAAGTTGCACAAACCATTGGATTTTACGTAATTCATCTTCAGTATACAATATATCATGCACGCATTTCCATTGGAATTCTTGAATTTTATTTTCAACTTTCATTTTTGAAATACCGTCCCAAATTTAGTTCCATTGTATATTATCTTGATACATATTTTCCCATTTTTCTTGACATTTTGGAATTATTGTCTTAATAAATATTTTTCTATGTTCTTTAACTTGATATCTTCATAGGTTACCGCTTCATTAGTATCTCTTTTTATGAGTAAATTATTATTCAATTTATAAGGGAGTTTTCTTTTGCTATTAGATACTGAGTTGTTTCTTTTCAGTTTTTGAGAAAACAGTTTAGGAATGGCTGATTTTATTTTACTATATTTATTCAAATATCCAACATCTTTTGTCTAATAATTTATTAAAAATGGTGTCATTATATTTAAACAATTTTCCGCATCATTCCAAATGTCTTTAATGTTTAATAAACCACTTTTAATAAATGATTCCGCATATAGGTTTTCCCTTGGAATTGTATAAGTTTATAATCAAAGAGTGAGTGGTTAAGTATTTCCTCTCGATTCTCTGGCTCGAATTTTGACTGAAAATCGCTATATGCGACGAATGCTTTTTATAAAAACTAGACATGTTATTTAAGAATATTGGAGATAAATCTGAACGAGTACATAAGAAATATTCCTGACTTTAATGCATATCTTTACTCTGTAACCAGTATTTACCAATAGCATTCCATGTTTTTAACTTTGAATGCATGATTTTATAAATTGCTTTTATTTGTTTACTTTTTAAAACATTAAAGATATTCATCATGTTAATTCCTCCTTTATTCTTCCTTAAGCAGCACATATTTCTGTAAATTTTATTCAATTTATTATCCCACATAAAAGACCAGACAATATAATTTATCTCTTTCGCATATATATCCGGTATTCCCCTCATTTCGATTTCATAGCCAATAATCAGAATTATTATTTTTATTATCAAAGTTTCCCCTCTGAATGTAAGGTTCCTAAGTTTCCAGACATGCAAGCTGTTCTTATTTTTTTCCTATTTTTTCCAACCATATTGCAGTAGTATCAATACTATATCCATGATATACCCCAAAAGTTTTTATATTAGTTTTTATCCACTGTGTCTTTTTTAAATTTTGGTGTTTTACCTTTTGATTTGCCAATAAACAGCTCTTTGTTTTGAGAAATTGATTTTTGCCCCTGAGGCTTTTTCATATATTTCTAACACATTGAATGAATTTATTATAGATTCTTCGGCCTTATTAAATAACTGTGTATCGTCTGCGAACATATTTATTTTACATTCTTTGTGTTGATCTTTATTAGGAATTAAAATGCCCTTTATCTGCAGATTTTGTCTAAATGCACAGGCCATAGGCTCTATTTGAAAAACATAAAGCAATGGAGCAATAGGGCAACCTTGTCTTGCCGATCTTGAGATTGAAAAGTATTTTGATAGAAATCCATTAGTTTTAATGCATGTTTTTGATTTAATAAATATCATTTTTATCAAATCGCCATCTTTTTTACCAAAGTTAAATGTTTTTAATGTTGCTTCTATCCAGCCCCATTCAATTCTATCAAACGCTTTTTGATGATCTAGAAATATAATTGCCCCTTCTAAATCTTCATTACCTGAATAATCAATGATATCTTGAATCAGTCTATTTGCATCACCGATATTTCTACGCTTAACAAATCCTTTTTGGTCTTGATGAATTAAATTTGGTAGTACTTTTTTTAATCTCTCGGCGAGTATTTTAGCAACAATTTTATAATCATTGTTAAGCATTGTTAAAGGTCTCCAATTTTTATATCTTCTCTTTCATTCCTTTTATGTATTAATGAAATATTGTTTGTGAGTCACAGAGTGTGGCCCTATGAAAAATGTGTTTTTGAACTTTTGAAAATTAATTTTTAATTATATCCCAGTATATCTGATAAAAAGTTGATAAAACCCCATCTTCACTGGGAGATTTATTTGGCTTTAATGGCATCACTGCTTGATATATTTCTTTATAATTTATATCACTATCGAGCATGATTACATCGTAATCGTCTAATTTACATTGTACTTCCGCTAATAAAAATTCACCACTTTCACTATCCTATCCTTCCGTATTCAATAATTTGTAATAAAAATTAATTTGCTCTTCGATGATTGAATCAATGTAAGTTTTATACGTACCATTATCTGTTTTTATTCTATTCCACATTTTTTTCTCCCCATTACTCTTTTATAATTGAAAGAGTTATTTCGAAGGAGCTTCTCCTTCTTTAAACCATCTACATTTTGATGTATTATTGCCGCTTCTGTCTTATCTATATAAATTTCTTTTATTTTCTGCTCAAGGTCATTTTGATACTTTTTATTAGTATTAGGAATGCTTTTAATCTCTTCTTATTCTTTTTCAAATTCCTCTAGTTTTTGTTCATTAACGTTTAATTTTGTTGACATCTCAATACACAATGTTTTTATCTTATATTTAGTTAAGTCCCACCAGTATAGAATATCTTGACAATTATTTAAGCTTTTCTTGTAGTTTTTCCAGAATTCAACAAATGTTTTTCGGAAATCTTCGTTTGTTAATGTTTTATTATTCATTACCCATAACCCTGGACCTCTTTGGATGTTATCTAATTGTAGTTTTAATATTATCAAATCGTGATCGCTAAATGGGAAATGGACAATTGCATAATTGTTTATTTTGTGTAGTATATTTTCACGTGTAAGGAAAAAATGAAATGAAATGTGTAACATCGTTTTTCTGGGTTTCATTCTCGCCAAATATCCTGCAATTCACATAGTTTAGTTAATTCATAAAGTTCTGATAGCGCAATATTTTTTCGGAAGCGCACGAGATGCCTATCAAGCTGTTTGTTTTGGGTGCAATTAAAGTCACCGCATATAATTCTATGATGAACTGTTTCGTCAAATTTCAGTGAGTTAAAATACTGTTTTCTATCCGTTATTCGGCGTGTAGATACACTTAAGATCTACTGTAAAGTCATCATTTTTTTATGCTAACAGTGATGTCCCTTCCTTCTGTCAGAAAAAATTTTTGTGATTTTTAAATTCGGGCTTTTTGATCATGAATAACATCCCCCACATCCCGTGATTCGCTAGACCAATTATATCAAATAGAATTTGGCCCTTTAAATGTTTTCCATTTCACTTTTGTGTTTTTTATCTGTCCTATGTGTTTCTTGTAAACAAATTATATCGTATTTGCGTTTATTCAACCATGAAAAATACACATTTTTTTTCTTATCTCGTAGCCGGTTAACATTAATTGAAGCTATATGTAGAGTCATTTTAAGCGATAATACTATCTAAAAAAAAATACCACGAAATACGAATGAAAAAATATAATATGTACAATATATATACAAGTAGTAATTATGTACATAGTGACCAATCTATCTAACAAAAGTCATATTGATCAGCTCAGTTACTTAGAGTTTACATTTTTTGTATTTTACCCTGCTTTTCGGTCGAAGCTGGGGTATTTGAACTTAACTTCCGTTTTGTAATGCTTGGGGTTCGAGGAGGACCGTTTTTGAAACAATTGTAATTACAGAAAATGTCGGCAATTTTCTTTGATCCTTCGCTACCGACATGCACACCGCTGGGGTCATTGCTGTCATACAGTGCTCTAGTATCAAGCACTTGGTCATTTATGAATGAGCTGCACAAGTCAATCACTGATAGTAATTTATTTTTTTTTTTCACACAATTTTTCAAGGAATTTATTCACATGCCAAGTGTTGTCGTTCATTTTTTTTAATTGCGGCGTTTTTCCTTTCCTGGGTATGGCTGTGCATACTGCAATTCGAGTCTCGGGGAAAGTTTCTTGAATCTTGTTAAGACCCATCATAACACTGCTGGTTAAATCCCCGATTTCGTCTTCGTATCTGCTAACATAATTTGTTCGTAAATGAACGATTACACTTTCAGGTGCAGTTTCATCCATTTTTTTCTTAGCGTATTCCAGTAATTGTGACAAGTATTCGTAGGATAACCCAGAGACCGAGGCGTTTAAGATATTTGGCGGAAGCGTTTGAATGCGCTTGCAGTTCGACGCCACCAGAATAACGGTATTGATCTGATCGTCATGCGTGTCCGCTTCCGTACTGTCAGTTTCGCTTCGTTGGTCATCGTCGTTTAAAGCCTCTCTGCCTTCATTGATATCTGCGGCATATTTACCATACTTTTTTACCATTTTTTTCTGAAAGTAAATCGCAATTGTCCTTGCTTTGGCCCTCTTCTTTACAATATCTACACACAGGTTCGTTTTCACAGTCTTTGGCCAAATGGCCTTGTTTGTTACAATTAAAGCAAATTGTTTTGTTTGTGGGTTTGTATAGGCATTTGTACGAGGGTTGATAAGATTTTCCGCAATATGGGCATTGCGTGCGATTATTATCCGCAAAGATTCTGACCTCGTGATCTCCTAATTTTGTTCTGTTTGGTAGAGCAGTTTAATATTTGCAAGTAACGTGTGCCGTTTTCAATTGATGTATTTTTAATAGTGCCATGTTTGATGTTGCCTGCTGCTACCTGACAATATTGCATCATATTTGTAGTTATGAAGTGTCTGGTAGTTCAATAGGGGCATCTTGTCACATTCGTTATTTGTCTGTCAACCTAGACATATAATGAAACTTGTCGATTTTACCGTTACACCGGACATTAATAGTTTTTCCTTTGTTTGTTAACTTTTTAGAGTAATAAAACACTCATTTTCTGTAATCTGAATTGGTTTTATATCATCAATGTCAGTCTTTTCTTTTACCTCGTTTAGTACATCTTCATGAGTTATACCCTTGTAGAATTTTGTCGAAAAGTGTATCGACAGATTTCTTGTTACATTCTGCATATTGAGTAGGGCTGAATAGTGTTCAGTTGGATTTACTACTTGCTGTCGTTTTGATTTTCAATGTTCAAGATATAATTTGATACTCACAGTTCGTTGCCTTTAGTTGCGGCATACAAACCACAATACTAATCACACAATTTAAACAGCATACAGCGCTCCAGAATAGGATAAATAAGCAAATAAATTTAATATACTCGGAGCGACCAGAAAAACCTGCCGTCAATGACAAGGGCCATAACTCTCTTTATTTGATAAATTTAATGAATGCATTTCTTACATTCCTCATAACCATCCCGTGTCTGTACACATATTGTCAACTGTTTTATATTAAGCACATTGTTATCTTTAACAACGAATCATATTTAATTTTAAACTAATTTTAAAAACTCAATAAGGATACAGAGCCTTATTATTTACAGATGGAAAATATGGAGATAACCAACAGTATTCGAGCTTTAAAATTCACTAAACAATACAAAATAGAAGAAGAGCAAACAGTTTATCTAATACGTAGATATCTCTACTCCTCTACGGTATTTATATCATCGAATGGTATTCGGAAAGAAATGCCAACTGTACTTGAAATGTGTATTTGTAATTAGAAACTAATTATACTTATATTATAACGTATATGATTTTTTTGGGAGGAATAAACAAGATTTATTTTCTGGAAACAAGGTTAAATGAATTTAGCAAAAAACTTCTACATGCACGAATATTTTTATTTTCCTCGAAAGGTTTTCGGATGTCAACATCTTCCTTGAAAATGTTTTGTTTAATGTACCTAGCATTCAAGCACGAAAGAACCATGAAAATAATTGCATAATCAAACAATAAGCACTATCAACATGATCAATACACATTAAAAAAATCATAAAGAATAGAAGAAATAACTTACATTTTTTTATGTTTCAGATACACGCATGTTTTTCTCTGACTCTTTTAAATTATTTTGTGATGGACCACGTCCCTCGCTTGTCAGAGGCTGTGTATGTGGGACTGTGTTATAAATTAGGGAGTCCTACAGAAGTGAGGATCAGAAGAGAATTGATGGACACTGATGAGGTGGTAGGACAACCTGTGGACATCATGAGGGGATTAGATAGAATGAGAAGTGGGAGTAGACGTGAGGGATGCAGATTGAGGACTTCAGATGATGATTGGATGTTCTGGCCTCCGGACCACAAGGTGATATGTGATCTCTCTCAGATCAGTCTATACCGTATTTCACAGCACGCTGTGATTCTAATGAAGTGTAATGATCTACCACCGGGATTTACCAGACTAAACATGATTAGTCAATCAAATAATTCAGAGGTCATTTCCTCTTGCGTAGTAATAAACAACAAAACATACATTTCAAGTACATTATTCAGAGATAACTATTTGCGTTTCGTTAGGTCCTGCAATGTTCCTTTGACCAATGCTTTCCCTCATGGACCTTGTTCTACATATTCCATGTTCCAAGAAGCAGATACTGATTTTGCGTTCTGTATCCAATCACATCACTGGCCAAAGTTAGCACTACCGTGGATAGAGAGATGTTGTGAACGGGGCTGGCCAGATCAGAATATTGTAGATGGTATATTGAGTGGAGGATTTCATGTTGTCCCTATTGGAAGCACATCTGAGAATGAACTCGAATGGAGAATCTCTTTCTCACAAGCAAAACAAAAAGTCTTTTATTCAATGAATCATTGTCAGTTTTTGTGCTATGGTCTTTTCAAAATTTTTCTGAAAGAAGTTATTAATGGCCAGACCAATACAGCCATTCTCTGCTCATACTTCATAAAAACTATTATATTTTGGGTCATACAGAAAAATGCATCCTCGTATTGGACACCAGATAACCTATTGTCTTGTTTCTGGAAAAGCTTTAAATTATTGATATTCATGGTGCTTACTGGAAATTGTCCAAACTTTTTTATTCCACACAACAACATGTTTAGAGTGAAAGTCACTGGTTCTGTACAATATTTGTTGCTAAATCAGTTGTATTATTTGTACAATATGGGGATATCATGTCTACTATTAAGTGAAACAATCCGACCATTCTTCAGCCTTGCTTTATTTAACAGGACATTGAGAGTCGGTACTGAAGAGAGCAGTATTATATCAAGAACTGATTTAGATATGTCTTTATTTGGTGAATTATTGATATTTCATCACACTCTTCAGAGTGCTGAGGAATTAGCAATTTACATCAAACAAATAGAGAGAATGATTAGGGGAGTATTGACATCGTATCAGACACTCATGTTACAATATATGACTTCGTGTGTGTTAAGAAATACTGCAATGTTTTTACAGAGTTGTGTGTATTTAAATGAAAATGGGAATAAGTTTTGTTATAAAGCAAAAGTAACTGCTTTACTAAAGCAGTCCTGTAAGTTTGGATATTTATCTGACACTCTGTATCTTTCTATGTACTTCTACAGAACACGTAGATATGAAGACTCACTCAGTTGTTTACATAAAGCACAGGACAGATTCTCATTGCCGTATATAATGTATATGGATCATGTTAATGTAGATATGTACAAACACTACATGGAAAGGAATACCCTAGGTACTAAGATGAGGAGAGCTGTTGTTAGAAATATTGATATTTATTGTGACTACAGTTACATTGACGAACTTTTATTTAGAGCAGGAGATTAGTAAAAAGAATAACAGGCTGGCATTACACATCCCACCTTTAGTGATGATGCGCATGCTGTTTATACTTAATTACCTCAGACTTGGTGACACAGTTACGTCACACCAATCTCTATGTGATTTACAGACTCTGCTCTGCAATGATGATGGGACCTGTGTACCTCTTTTTCTCAGAGATATTTCGTGGCAAATTCTGGGAATCTGTCATCAAATTCTCGGGAATGATTTAGAATCCCTACAATGTTATCAATATTCCTTACAACAAGAAGCATTTCATAAACTTCAGAAAGCAACATTAATAAGAATAAACAGTCTCCCAAATTAAGCCCTCGAACGTTTTTTTTGAATATGTGAATTTGTTAACACATCCGTTTGATTTATTGTATGACATTTGCATTTATATTTTATATTTTGTATATTTTGTTTTAATTAATATTAATATATGTGAGGTCTCGAAATTTTACTAGGAAGGTTATACATATTCCTTTTAGATAGCTGACAAATAATAATAAATAATGTTTTTATTTGTTCTTATAAAAATATTAAAAAAACCAATATGATACAAGTATCATCATTAACATTTTTCTGTAAGAAAAATTATTCTCATCATGAATGTTGGTTTTTATATCAAACACTTAATTGTTGATTAAGGACATGATTTTGATTTCTCGTCCGTATAAAATGTACACAGTTTTTAAAGTCATTATTTGAATATATGTATATTTTAACTGTTATGCTTAATAAAAGTAGTAATGAATTCATTATCATTGTGCTGAAGAAGTTACCCCCATTTTTTGTCAAATTTAGATGTAAACAGAGTTTTCACAAGGTCTCATGTTCAAATTTCATTGTGATCTTGCTGAAATAAGAATTATTTACAGAGCATAACGTTCATTTCTTTTATATGACTGTCAAACTACATCTTGTTCTATTATACATTTCACGCAGCATCTGTTATATAAAAAATTAAAATTAAACTGCCAATACATTTTTAATTCCTTAGATTATATTAATTTATAAATTTTTTCCATTTTATAGATTATAAAGGAACTATTTATTGATTATAAAAAAGAAATTTAAATGACCGTCAATATATGTATTTGCAGACCATGTCGGTAGGTTGAGTTCCGTATTACATCAATAAGACATAAGTCAATTATCAGGTTTGACCAATGTTTTAATAAAGCGTAATACTATAAGAAAAAACCTGTAATAAAGACATTATAATTAATGAACATTTGCAAACCCTTACTGACTTTACTTTTAATTACAAATAAAATAAGAAATAGATAAATGATCAATATATATTTGCCAGGCACACTACATGTATATAAATCAGCTACCGTATGATAGAAAGTTATGACTATTCCCGTCAAGGGTGTAGCGCCGAGTGTGCATAAAAATCATTAGCAGCGGAAAGTTAGTGAAAAGTAATTAGTAGCAACTGGTCATACCGGAAATGGTCAAAAATGTCACACCTAACAAACATAAACACTCACACGTGGACATCCACACATAACAACACAAACGCAAACACATATAATAGAAATAATTATAAACCTTGAAACTGAAACATCTCATTGCTTACACTGGTTACATATTCCACCTTTTTAATAAGTGAAGGATATGGAGATAACGAACAGTATTCAATCTCAACGTCCATTAAACAATATACAAAATAAGAGCAGAGCAAACACGGACTTGATTGATTGATTGTATATTGTTTAACATACCTCCCGAGAATTTTTCACTCACATGGAGACGCAACAACTTGCGGATGGAGAGCTGCAAATTTTGTCCTATACTAGGCACTCAGGCCATTGAGCAAGGAGGAAACTTTTTCATGCAAGCACCTTCTGCTATACGGGGCCTCGGTTTACTAGGTCTAATTCGAAGGATCGGTCACCACGTTCCAGTGTGGATTGAGATACTCTTCTCTTGTTAAAATCACTTTCAAAAGAAAAAAATGTACTTCAGTGACTTTTTCAATAACTATCCCGCTATGAATCTAAAATTGATTACTTTTAACTTTTAAAGTTGGCGTCTTGAAAAAAATATCTTGTGACTATATACGCGATGATCAACTTCTTCTCTCGTCAACCTCCCTTATTCATGTAGTATTATATAATTATCATCTGCCTAAGGATCCCATCTTTCCTAAAAAAAATTATATTTTCTAAGTACGCATTATCTTCCTTTATTAGAGAATAAATATCTTTATCTGCCATTGTATGCATAACTGATATAACAAGACTTGTTAAAGAAATGCAAAGATAATGTAGTTTAAGAATTAAAAAAAAAAAATGTCAAGCGTTCATTTGTGTTTTGATGGTAAAGTTTTCACGAAATAAAACACTTTCTTACAGTAATATCCTTAAATTACAACTTATATAGATGTTATCATTTTTGTTTTTCAAAACAGCAGAAAATTTTCATTAAGCTACTATGTTTTTATGTAGAGTACTCAACAAACTAGACAAATAGAACGTAGTTCTGGATGTAACTCGGAAATTTCTGTGATACTAGAACTTTGAAGCACGCTTATTGAACAAAATTAAAAGAAAACTTAACTCAGTTTCTACTTGTGAGATTGATTTATAGAAGATATCTGCTATTTTTCGTTTCTGATTTGAATACCGGTAAGTATAGCGACATTTAATTATTTCGAATACAAATTTGAAATACGATTATCATACTCTGCAAGGCACGATAATTCCTTATCTGAAATTACATTATTAATTTGAAAATTCTACAAATATTTCTATTCAAGCGTAAATAAAAGATTTAAATGACCCAACGTTTTCTTTTTCTGGGTCTTCTGAGTCTAATATTAATAACGTTCTCTCGATTTAAAGGTAATGGTATCTTCATTATTAGACATCAATATTATCCTGTACCTAACAACAGTGATTTGTCATTGATTTCCAAAACCAGAGTACCTGTAATAGCTTGCATGATACAGAAGTTAAATTAAAGGTGAGGTCTTTTTTTCTTTTACAATTGGCATTTTGTCGGGCCATTTAGGAAACAAGGTAACGAATGTTGGTATTTTATAACATGTGAAAAGATTTTAATTTACAAATGTACAGACACAAAGATATGTGTTTTCACAACCTCAGGGAATGAATCCCTCAGAAGCATTTCTTACCATTCTACCTTTCCCTCAATATATTTTTCTCACCTTAATTAGCCCATGCCGTAAGAATATCTTTTAAAATAAGCGCACTAGATCGTAAAATCGTTTTCAATTTTAGAGTCAATGTGGTTGATATTTTACTATAGAATACCTGAAGCTTACGGGATGCTATTTTGGAATAATTTTGACTTAAGTCTATTAAAATACATATGTATATTAAAGATTATGCATCACAGCAATGTGTTTTTACATGTCACAAAGCCCTCTTCAGATGAATTTGATTTACTGAGACTTTGAAGATGCCGAAAAAGTAAACACTTTAAAGCGCCACTCCATGTAACAATATTCAAAGTCAATCTTCCCTTTTCCATTATTAAAGAAAGACACATTATAACAAAGAATTAGTATAAAGATATTTGTCTTTCAGATATCTACTATTTCATTCCTTCATATTTTTTTGAGAATGAATCACATACCCCGATTATCAGAAGCTGTATATGAAGGACTGTGTCGTAAAGAAGGGAGTCCTACCCAAGTGAGGATCAGAAGAGAAGTAATGGAGACTGAGGAGGCGGTTAGTAAACCTGTGGCAATAATGAGGGAATTCAATAAAATGGAAAGTGGAAGTACACGTGAGGGATTCAGGTTAAAGACTTCCGATTACGACTGGATGTTATGGCCTCCAGACTACAAGGTGATATGTGACTCTCTCAAATAAGTCTCTATCGTACCCGACAATATACAATGATTCTGATGGAATGTGATGATCGTCCACCTGGATTTACCAAACATAATCTCATAAGTCAATCAAAGGATGCTGAGACCATTTTCTCATGTGTAGTAATAAACAAAAGTGTATATATTTCAAGTACATTATTCAGAGATAATCATTCGCATTTCGTAAAAAACTTCAATGTTCCCATCACTAATTGTGTACCTCATGGTCCCTGTTCTACCTTTTTCTTATTCCAAGATGCAACGGCGGACTATGTGTTCTGTTTCAAGTCACATCACTGGCCTACGTCAGCATTTCCATGGATACAGAGATGTCGTGAACACGGCTGGCCAGATCAGAGTGTTGTATCAGAAATATTAAGGGGAGGATTTCATGTTGTTTCTATTGGAAGCACACCTGAAGACGAACTCGAATGGAGAATCTCATTCTCTCGAGCTGAACAAAAACTCGTTTATTCACTGAATCACTGTCAGTTTTTATGCTATGCACTTTTCAAATTTTTCCTGAAAGAAGTAATTGATAATCAGACAAATACACCTATTCTCTGCTCATACTTCATTAAAACTACTGTATTCTGGGCCATACAGACCAATACGTCTTTGTATTGGACACCTGATAACTTACTGGCTTGTTTCTGGGAAAGCTTTAAATTATTGATATACATGGTATATACTGGGAATTGTCCAAACTTTTTTATACTACAAAACAACATGTTTAGAGTGAAAGTCAAACCTTGGTTTTACATGAATTTAGCTTAGTGATAAATCCTTTCAAAATCCTATATATAATTCTGATGTCATTAGAGAACAGACAGGAAATAAGATTGATTAGGCCATCAATAGAGCTTATTTTAATAAAAAGAATTCGACAAACAAAGCATGCTGTATTGCCAATGTTTCTTTAGAGCATAATCTACTTATTCAGCAAATCAAATTCTTGCATGTCAAGCGAAGAATTAATTTTTCATGTTAAAGAATTCTTATATTTTTGAAATATTTAACAGTATTTGATTTGTTCATTTGACAGTTACAAATATGGACGTGTCTTTATAGGTTTTTGTTTATCACACAAAAAGCATTCCAAAATAACGTGCTGTTTACAAGTTATGGTAAGATCATATTTAGAACATAACCTACTTATTCAGTCAATCAAATCATCAAAATGATGTTCAAATTTTTGCTGAACATTAAAATTGCCTTAGTTAGGAATTGTAAAATAAAAAATTAGTAAATTTAATAGCTTTTATAACGAGGACAGTGTTTTATGTTGTCATGCAGATATGGAAGGTTCTGTGATTAAAAATGCATGTAAATTATGCCTTGTTTATTTATTTTGTTTGTCTGGCCTATACTTTTATTTCTCGCATTTTGGTAAATCCAGGTCAATATTTTGATGAAAAAAAACATAACTTGTTCTCTCGATGGCATACAATAGCGACATTTTAAAAACATAAATATTATCAGAGGACAAATAAAGCACTACAAGATACGATTTCTCTAATGTTAAAAATATTTAACACTTTAGTTTTCCCTTTTTAAAATATATCTTTATATATATCTCTATTTAAACTTAAAAACCTAACTGAAATGGTCCGAGGTGTTTATTTTGACATTGAATGAAAATTAAATCACACCCACCTAGTAACAGGTAATGTGATCTATGTTATAAGACGTCGATACTTCTAAAAAAAATATCGACATTGATGAGTCATTGATTGCTAGAAATAGAGAACAGGTAAAGACGTTCATAATACAAACCGAAAGTTTTATCAAGTGAGGATTTTCTGAATGAATGTAAAGTTTAGTCATTTTCAAAAGAAACAGGTACGTAATATTTTAATATTTTATACTTTATATTTGTTACGCTATGAAACTTAAAACTGAGAAGCAATATATTTTTGGATAATTTTAATTTTTGTATTTCTTACACTTCTTATAACTCTTGACAATCTACGAGTCTGTGCGCATATTGTCAACTGTTTGTATTAAGCACATTGTAATATGTTTATCAACGGATCAAAAATATTTAAAAACAAAACTGATGGGGACCTACTGATTACAGATAAAATATATGGATTTTTATATCTTTTAATTAACGCTATATATATTTTTTCAGGAATTTCATTCAATTTTACATTTACACAAGGACTGGGCATGCATTTTCTTGTAATTGACTTTTTTATGTTTTTAATCCTAACATCCCATACTTTAAATAACTGCAAAACCAACTGGGTTACGGTGGATAAAAGAATCCGTCTATGTATAAATATGGGTATTGCCTAATTTCATAATTTCCATTCGTTAGTTTGTATTCTTTAGTCCTTTTAGGCGGACGACATTTACTTAACTTATTTATTCAGAGACACCATGTGTATGAAGGGTGTAATATTTGTCTGCAATTGCTTGAAACTTGATACCGGCATTTAGTTTGGAGTAAAGGACAAGATAGGGAGAGACCAGGTTTGTCCCCCGATTTTTGGTGTCTTTCAGAATGATCCAACAGTTTAACCATGAAAACCTGTTTTCACCCCTGCCACAAAATGAGTGTTGGTTTTAAGATTTAAAATATATAGGGGTCACAGTGAGTTCAGGAAATAGGTCAATTTTCGAAATTTCTCATTTTAATGCAAATTTTCATTAATTTTACAGCACATTTTCTTTCGGAAAACATAGAGCACACGCTTGCCTATCTACCATATATATATATATATATATATATATATATATATATATTATACACTGATATCAGATGCAGTATATGTGATTTGTAAAAATCTCAGATAGGCAAGCTTGTGCTCTATGTTTTCCGAAGAGAAATGTATCCCAAATGTGATGAAATTCCACCAGAATTGAGGAAATTCGGGAAAATGATCTATTTCTGCACCCTCAAGTGGCTTCCATGTAAGCTTCGGATCAAAATTAGTGCTTGTCCTAAAGTTAGCATTATTTTTATTTCTTAACAACAAACTATCACAATTTTACCAGTGTTCTGATTTTTATATCAAATAAGGGGCCAGATTCGGCTGTGATCCTATCTTGTCCTTAATCACCCATTCAATGTAAGTAAATCTTTTATAAATCAAAGCTAATGATCATTAAATCAAAAGATAATGGAAGATATCAATTATTTTCCAAAGTTAAACATGTCAAATGGGAATTAATGTGCTAAAAAGAAAGGTCTTAAGTTGATAAAGTTAAGATTCATATTGTAAAGTAAGAACAAGTCATGTTTATAAATAATTCATGTAGATCCTTGAATCTGGGTTTAAATTCTGATAATTTAGAATTTATAAATCCATTATGGTCATCGTATATTACTCTACATCCTAATGGATGGAATGCAGTGTTATCATTAAGTTCATACACTGGTATGTTACTCTCTTAATTTAAAGTACCAGACTGACATACATGGCAATATTGTTTTTGTTAAATTATTATTATCAGACCATAGACAAAGCACACCAAGACACGGTAATTCCTTCTAAATCTTAATACAATTTTCACCTTAGCTTTCCAATTTATAATATAACTGAATATCTTTCTATTAAACCTAAATAATTAAATACATTGGTCTGTTATGTTCAATTTAGTATTGGGTCAAAAATTAGATCACATCCTCTCGATTAATAGGTAATGCGATCAATGTTAAGAAGTCATCATTGATAAAAATAGTGACATTGATAAGTCATTGATTGTCATCAATAGACTACAGATTAATACACTCATAATACAAACCGAAAGTTTAATTATGGTAAGGACTTTATATTTCTTTAAATAAATATTTAGTTTGCATAGTCATTTTTCAAGGAAAAAAATGTACGTGGTGTTACAAAATATTTATTAAGTTTGTATACATATTATCACATTTCAATATTAAGCACATCGATCTGTTTATATACAGATCATATAGAATTGAAAAGAAACTGAGTGAATACTTCTGTTTACAGATGGATATAAACATGAAGATAACGAAATGTATTCAATCAGGTGCAATAAAGCAGTGAGCATCCCCTGTCGACCGGTCTCACTCGCCGTGTGCTCCTTGTTTTGATTGGGAGATAATGCAAAATCCGTCGACAATTCAATAGAAATCCGTCGACAATTCAATCATTAAATAATTGTTTAACAATTAGTATGAAAAATGTCAGTCAGCAATTGACTGAAGGACAATTTGCATTTGATGACAAAGTAATTGTATCGACCACAGAACTTAAATGCTGACTTTAAAAAGCTGCAGATATTCTTGTTTGAACAATGTTTTGTCAATGTCATTTCAAAAATTGATACACATCAATTTTATGCCTGATATATACATTTTCTTTTATGCAGGATGTTTAAATCAAACAGACTCCTTCTATACTGAATTTTTTTAACATTATATCCAAAACTAAGATATCGATCTGCTACGTCTTACTACTGTATTTATGTCATAGAATGGTATAAAAAAAATTAGATGCGAATGTACTTGTAATTTTACTTCTTCATTAGAAAGTAATTATACCATTTTAAAAAAAGGCTTTGGTATGTATACACTTTCTGAAACAATGTTTAGTGTATATTGCAAAATACTTGTACATGTATATGTATTCTGATTCATTTTCAAAGGTATTTGGACGAACATGATCATGATGATAAGTTGGTCTTCGATCATCGATCGTGCCTGAAAGAATCATGCAAATACGTAATTACATAGTCAATAAATGCAAGCACTCTTAATACATCTTGCTATAATTCACAAAGAAATGACATAAATTTCTTTACGTTTCAGATACACGTACTTTCTGCCTGATTCTTTTATAATAATATATCATGATGGATCACCTACATCGGCTATCAGAGGCTGTGTATGTAGGACTGTGTCGTGAAGTAGGGAGTCCTACAGAAGTGAGGATCAGGAGAGAAGTGATGGACACTGTCGAGATGGTGAATAGACCTGTGTATATCATGAGAGGATTTGATAGAATGCAGAGTGGGAGTAGACGTGAGGGATTCAGGCTGATAACGTCAGATGTAGATTGGATGTTTTGGTATCCAGACCACAAAGTGATATGTGATCTCTCTCAGATCAGCCTTTACCGTATTCCACAACACACTGTAATCCTGATGGAGGGTGATGATCTACCAACAGGATTTACTAGATTAAATCTGATGACTCCATCAAATGATGCAAAAGTAAGTTCCTCCTGTGTAATAAGGAATAACAATGTATTCATTTCAAGTGCATTATTCAGAGATTATCATTTGGATTTCGAAAGGACATGCAATGTTCCTTTACCCAATGTTTTCTCTCATGGGCCTTGTTCTACCCATTCCATATTGCACGAATTAGAGGCTGACAATGCATTCTGTTTCCAGTCACATTACTGGCCTACGTCAGCACTACCATGGATACAGAGATGTTGCAAAAAGGGCTGGCCAAACCTGAATGTTATTTCGGATATATTAAGTGGAGGATTTCATGTTGTTCCTATTGGAAGCGCACCTGAAAATGAACTTGAATGGAGAATCTCATTCTCTAGAGGAGAACAAACACTCGTTTATTCAATGAATCACTGTCAGTTTATGTGTTATGGTCTCTTCAAATTATTTTTGAAGGAGGTAATTAATTGTCAAACAAATACACCTACTCTCTGCTCATACTTCATAAAAACCATTGTGTTTTGGGTCATACAGACCAATACTTCCTTGTCTTGGACACCTGATAACTTACTGTCTTGTTTCTGGGAAAGCTTTAAATTATTGATATACATGGTATATAAAGGGGAATGTCCAAACTTTTTTATTCCACAAAACAACATGTTTCGACAGAAAGTCACTGGTTCTGTACAAACCTCATTGTTCAGTCAAATGTATGATTTGTATTGTAAGGGGATATCATGTCTACTTTTAAGTCAAACTATGAGACCATACATCAGAATTTCTATATTGAACAGAACATTGAGATTCTGTACAGACGAGAGCAGAATTATATCTAAGACAAAGTTAGATATTTGCTTATTTAGTGAATTATCAATGTCTCATCATTCAATTCAGAGCTTTGATGAATTTGCAGTTTGTATTACACAAATGGAGAGAATGATTAGGGGAGGGTTGACATCGTATCAGCCAGTCATTATACAATATATCACATCAAATGTTCTAAGGAATACTGCCATATACGTACAGAGATGTATATATAAAAATGGAACTCGCAATAAGGTTTACTATAAAGCAAAAGTAGATACATTGCTTAGACTGTCGCTTAAGTTTGGCTTTTTATCTGACATTCTGTATCTTTCTATGCACTTCTACAGAACACGTAGATATGAAGATTCACTTAGTTGTTTACATAAAACACAGGAGAGGATGTCATTTCCGTATGTTATATATAAGGATCATGTTAACGTAGATGTGTACAGACATTGCATGGAAAGGAAGACCCTAGGTACTAAGATGAGGAGAGCTGTTGTGGGAGATATTGATATTTATTGTATCTACAGTTACCTTGATGAACTAATGTTTGAACAGGAGATCAGTAATAATAATGGTATTGCTATATTACATATCCCGATTCTAATGATGCTGCATACGCTGTTTATACTGAATCACCACAGACTGGGTGACACTGTCAGGTCACAACAATCTCTACAGGATCTACACACTCTGCTGCTCTATGATGACGGGATTTATGTACCTCACCTCTACAGAGATATTTCGTGGCAAATACTTGGAATCTGTCAACAAATCTGTGGAGACTATTCGGGATCTCTCCAATCTTTTCGATATTCCTCACAGCAAATACCTCTCCACAAGCTTCAGGAAGCAACAAAGTTTAGAATTAGCAGTCTCCCAATTGTAGCCGTCTGAGTTTATGAATAAGTGTATTTGTTAACACATCATTTTAATTCATTGTATGACACATATTTATGATTTATGTACCCTGTTTTCCATAGGGTTTAATTTTAATGTATGCAAGGCCGTGCATGTTTTATAATTTTACAAGTGATATAAAACGTATTCCTTTTAGATAGTACACTTAATTACTGTTTTTAATTGTATTGACATTGATATTTGTAAGAATCTATTCAATATAAGTATCATCAGTTAAACTTCTCTATAACTAAATTTTTTTCTTCTATTTAACAAAAATTGTTTGATTTATATCAAATACTAAGATATTATTAAAGGACAAGATTTAATGTTTTGTTAGTCAGTATTAAATGTAAATAATTAAACCAAATAGAAATAATTAAAAAAAAAATTAATAATGCCGAGTAAGAGTAGTAATGAATTAACTATAACTGTGCATTGGACTTTTCCCCGATTTCTTTCTCAAATTCAGATGTAAAATGAAATAAAAAATCTTCATTAAGTCCTACATTTTATTGTGATGCATTTGATGGGCATGAATTAAATCAATTTTAAATTTCAAATTATATTTCATTATAAGAAATGGTATATCTTTATTTTGTTCACATCATTTTTAGAAATGAAGACATATTTTTTTTTGTAAGAAGCACACGTTCTTTACGTTTCACTCACCATCTGTTAAAAAAATAAATCAAGGCATAAACTGCCCACTTTGGTTGACATTTTGAGGTCGTTGTTAATGTTTTTATTCAATTGTTTCTCTTTTCGTTTTTTACACATACCGTTGAAACTGCATTTTCGTTAACAACTCTTTAGAGTAGAAAAATAAAATCAATGTTCACTCATACATGCTGTGTTTTCATCACTATGTACATGTAATATGTGAGACTTCGAGATTTTTGGAAAAAAAAATCCTAAAATTGATTTCAATAACAATTTTTCTGATGAGATATACAACTGGCTCCGGTATTTACAATAATTGTTATCAATGTCATTTCATGTATTTGTTGATACTGAATTGAGAGATGCTGAGATTATGTAATATTAAGAATAGTTTGCGTTTATAAAGATTATACATTCTGCATAGGCAATATATATAGAATTTGAATAAAAGATAAATTAAATGACGGCCAATATACATCGAAGGAGGTTATTCAAAAACTGACGTGTCTTTTTTCAGTACGAATGGTGCAAAAAATCCCAACGGATCAAAAACACTACTTATCATGGAAAAGATTCCTCTTCATGTAGTGGTTTCTTATTGACTTCTATGTTGAAACAGACCACATCTGATTCCACATACCACTGAACTCCTAAGGTTCTTTCAATCGGTAGTGCATCATAATCCAAGACTTCTTTTGCTTGCTCTGAGATTGGAATTGTCATCATGACATCTCTGTTGTTGCTTATCCACTTTGAAATGTGAAACCCTACTCGAGTAAGAAGTCTTTGTACATCCTTGATTAAGTCGATAGCATAATCAACAGTCTTGACGGTCATCAACATAAAAGTTTTTAAACACGGTGTTGGTGATCTCAGAATCAAAGAGTTCTTCAGAATCTCTAGCTGTTTTTCTAAGAGCGTAATTAGCACAACTAGGAGATGAAGAAGGGCCAAACAAGAGTACTACCATCTGATACTCTACGCTCTTCTTAATCGCGTCTTCATCTTCAAACCATAGAAATCTAAGGAAGCTTGCATCTTGTTTTGATATATTGTTAACTTGAACTTGTTAAAACATACTGTCTATGTCTCCCATCACTGTTATCTGCTCTGAATCTCAGTAGTGTACCCACAAGTGAACTGGTTAATTTTGGTCCAGGTAAAAGTTGATCATTTAATGATGGGCCTTTAAATCTAGCCGCACAATCAAACACCACTCTCAACGTTTTCTTCTTTGGATTATACACTCCATGATGCGGCAAGTACAAAACCTTGCCTTCCACTTGCTCCGTGTCTTCAGTTGGAACTTTGACAACATATTCTTTGTTCATAATCTTGTTAAAAAACTCACAATATTCTCCGTAAAAGTTTTCATCACGATTGAATAGTTTTACAAGAGGCGATAACCGTTGTTCGGCTTGCTTCTTGTTGTTTGGTTATCTGACATCATAAGACTTAATGGAAGTCCAATTTGATTATGTCCGTCGTCAATACAAATAGACTTCGATGCAAGATCTCCCACCTGTTATATTTGAAAAGTATCCTGATCAACATTTGAATAGTTATGTTCTTCACTTATAAGAGTGATCTATAACACAAGATATTATACAAATATGGACTCATTGCACGGTCAATATGCATTTATAATCCCAGGGTGACAGATATTGACCGAAGATGCATGGAGTATATCGACCGAGGGCGCTAGCCCGAGGTCGATATACTCCTTGTATCTAAGATGAATATCTGTCACCCTGGGTCATTATAAATACATATTGACCGTGCAATGAGTCCATATTTATTATATTATATAAATAATATTTTCCCAAATTTATTAATACAATGTATATCTTCCTAATGTTTACAGAGATAGTATTAACCATAAATAAGTTGAATGTAAATGTTTAAGAATTTATTCAATGTTACTCAGAGGAACCTGTTTCGGTTATAAATTTTAACCCATACAGGTCCAGTCCAAAGACTATTTCTACCTACGTAACTATTAATAGCTATCTAGGTATTTCAATCTATACCCAAAGTAGCTATCTTTACCTACTTTCTGCTTTACTTACATTTTGTTGCCAAATGCAGAAACGGCGCAACATGGTGAGCACAAAATTTCTTGATACAGTCACACTGATGATGGATATGACAAAAATTTGGCCAAAAAATGATTACTTCGTATATTATCTATTTTGCATAGAATCTAATGTGAAATTGCCGATTCAGGAAGTTATCATTTTTTGGCCATAATTTTGTGGTATTCATCATTAGTGTGACCGTATCAAAAAATATAGTATTCACCATGTTGCGCCGTTTGGTCTTTTGACCGCAAAATGCAGAAAATATAAAAAGTAGATAAAAATAGCTATTTTGGGTAGCTTTAAATACCTAGGTAGCTATTAATATGCCATAGCATAATAATAACGCAAGATATCTATTTCCGAATAACACCGAGTACCCCCACCCCCAGATTGAGAATCGCACTTGTTTACACTTGCAGAGAAAATTACATGCACTGACAAAATATAAATACCTATGTTCATACATGGTACGCTCGTCTTTATTTTCTTTAGTCTCCATAATCGCGGAAACAGCGTCAAAACTCTGCTCGCCGAGTGGAAAAGTCGAATTCAACCATGAATAGGTATGTGCTAAGTATTCCCGCAAAATGTTCACAGATATCCTTGTAATAGTTTTGTACTCTCAGCCTTAGAGTTCTTCACTATATCTTTTAAATTTTCCTCACGTACAACTTGCAAACTTGAGAACTCCCATGTTTGTCTAAAGCAAAAGTGAAAACGAGGCAGCCCGTGCGAGTCATTATTCGCTTTCAGCAGTCGTTATAAAAAATAATTACTTCGTATTGCTAATCAGATTACCGGATTTAACAATGTAATATAATATATTAAAATATCCTACTTTATATAATATATCTGACCGTTTCTGATGAGATAAGGAGATAAAGAACAGACCTCTCAGGGACTAAGATCCAATGTAGACCGCCCACAACCGCCAGGAGTTCCTATCAGGAACGGGTTAAAAACCTGTAAACATTTCAGAGTGTTTCATATATAACATTACAATTTGTATTTCAAATATCAACCATCTTTCTGTCGAATCACAATGATGTGAAACATATTGATTTGATGGATGACGACTCACAAAATATGAAAATATCCGAGTTCAATATTGATATATAGGTTTTGCCTATCATATAACAAACCGTATTCCTTTGAAGTATACTGACATTTGGTTTCGTTAATGTACTCAGATTACGCAAACGGACGTCTAAAGTTTTGGTATAGTCCTAATTTCATTTTTGTTTTTCTTCAATGCTTACAATTAATTTTGAAATTGCATCCCTTTATATTACTCTCTGTCTTTGGTGACGTGAAATACTTGACAACTGACTGATTGGCATACTGTATATATGCTAAAGTTCTATTCTATATGTAAAATTATTAGACCGATTGAATACGCAAGTTTCGAGATTATCTCCCTTGGTGCGCTCTTTCCTTGAGGAGGGGAGTTTGGACAGGTGGGACAGATATTTATTATTGGATATATCGCATCATCGATATACTTGTTTATCGTAACTATATAATCGTAAGTATGCACTGTTCAACTGAAGAACAACAGAATTAAAGTAAAGATGTCATTTTTAAAGCAAAAAATTCGGAACAAAAAGAAAATTCAGTGGATGTGAGACTTTTCAGACGAAGGAAGAGATATATGGACCTCTAATAAATACGGTAAACATGAAACATGATCATTACATGTCGGCAATCTAAATGACACATTGATTTTTTACCTTATCATAACTTTAAAAAAATCCACTAACTTTTTAGAGAATATATGTACAATCAAGAAAATCTTTTACTTTTATAAGGACCACGACGTTTATTTCATTTTTAAGTACCCTATAATTGAAAGTAGATTTATAAATAAACACAGTTGAGCTTGATAAAATCATAAAATGCATCACTGATTAACATCTTAATCTTTCTATAACATTAAATAAATTTTAAAAGCCATAGACATCGTTCATTTATTTATGCACGTTTGTATACATAAGCAAACTGTCCCACCTCCATGCTGAAATGGGTACTTGTTGCGCCTTTATGGCAGGAGAGTTACAATCTCGAAACTGGCGTATTAAGATCAAGTGAAATGTATCCAACAAATTTCATAATAAACGCAAGTCTCCGATTACTCTCAACACGGAAATTAACAAATTATTTATAAAATCAAGCGTGATGTGAAGAAAAATAAAACAAATCAAAGTACTGAACGCACTCATGGGAGTTGAACATGGTGTATAACAAAATCTTTGATCGGGAGGTTAAGTGAGTAAACAATATATTATTATTTCAAATACAGACAACTGTTTCAAATTTTTTGTGTTGCAACAATCTTGAAAAAGACATTCAGAGACATTGAATAGCAAAAAAAATGGATGGGCCATGATGCTTGCCTGCCTACATTAGTCCTTTTTTATACCCCCTGCTTGAAAAGCGGGAGGGTATTTATTAATCGGGAATTCCGTCCATCTGTTTGTTACGCTTTAAATAGGTATACCCATCTCTTATCCGTAACTCCTCTTTCACCACTGAACGAAATTTTCATAGAATCTTTATTACATATTGCCGTTGTGCACCTTCTATTACTTTTTCATCCTACACATAATTTCGGTTTCTCATTGCAAAACATATTCATATTAGAGGCGGTTGATCATTTATAGAATTCACTGCTCACATGGGTCTTCAAATTTGTTAATATATTTTTCGTTGGCACCTTTACCCATGTGTTATGAAAATTTCAGTTTCGCAGGAATACTATCAATATTGATATAATGTGGATTTTAACACATCATCCTTTAAAGAGCTAACAGGTTTGTTATATAAAACTTCTCTGTGAATATAAATGTATTTCAGTTACACGAACATTATACATGGAGTACGTCAGAACTTAATCTTTTTTAAAGTTTTAATGCATTAATGAATTAATTTAAACCAAATAAATGTTCATGAAAAGTTTGAATAAATTCTCTGCACCGGTAAAAAAGATATTGCTAAAAATCAGGGACAGCCGGGCGTCGAAAAGAGTAGATTTACCGCTTGCCATCAGTATGTAGAGCTGTCGTTCGTATCTCTTTCAGTGTATGACGCTACACTGAAAATGAGTTCCATTACGAAAAACTTTTGAGGTTCTTTATAATTCAGTTTTACTTTTAACGAAATCTAATATTCAAAATAAGATTACTTTATCATTACATTTACTAACATTTCAAATTATGAAAATTAGACCAATTCAGGAGAAAATGACATGAACTATTTGTGGCGGATGTTTATGTATGTTTTCTGTTGAATATCATCGAAGTAAATCGGGCGACACAGTAGCCTCGCTTTCGGCTCTATATAATCAACACAAATTACTGCGCATGTTAAATACGTGATAACCATGGGAGATTGAACATAGTTCAACTCCCAAAAAGCTAATAACAGAAAGAAATGTTTTTTTTATCTCAATGGAAAGAGTAATTCTGTTTTCTCCGTATTTTATCATTATGTAAAATAAGAATAATTGTAAAGTAAGAGTACAGGTCCTCTGTTTTAATGACTTATTTACATCCAGACAAGTGATAATTTTTTTCATTTAATTGATCTCATTGTAAATATAGTTTATAATATAATTTTTGTTTTGATAACGCACTTAAGCAGTATGATATTTTCCGTTATTACACCTAACAATAATTTGACGATACATATATGTGATTTCCTATATATAAGGGAATACATAATTTTTTTTATGTTCTAAATTATGTATATATTTAAAAAGAACTTAAAACGTCATGTACCAATTTTCATTTCATGCGTGTCAAGATCATGTTAACATTGTGGCACTGTACATACACAGATATCCTGAACATAAGGCCATCGTGAAGTAAGGTCAGTATATAATGAACCATAGATTTTGTAAAAGTATGAAAACTCACGCACGATATTTTTGTTGTATAAATAGATTGATATAATTTAGTATCGATTAAATTAAAAGAGGCAATAACAGATCTGTTCTTGGTGGAGGGGGGTGGGTGGGTTGGAGGACCTTATCTTATCTGTCATGACTCAGGGTAAAATCATGGGGTCTGTAGGTAGGTGCGATTTTTTCCAGAAAATTTCATCATATTTGTGACGGGATAAGATCTCTAGGAATAAAAAAAAAAAACCGGTGTACTAGAATGCAAAAGAAAGTTTTGAGTAAGGCCGTTTTTTAATAAGTCAATCGTGAGAGGTCAATTTGCCCTCTGTCAAGGTTTAATGAAATCGTTCCTATTCATATACGTTCAGCGGAAAAAACCTTATGACAAAACCTTAACAATGTAAAGATGTATCGATTAATTTAAGTTGTATTAACAATTATGTTCTTGCAATCGTATCCTCCAATTATTGTATCGTAGATACTGTTCTTAGTAGTTTACTTCTTCCAATAAAAGTCTCCGATTTTTTAAGAGAGTTCAGCAAGTTTCTTTATTGTTTTTATAACCACAAATGCATCATCAATAGTGTGTAGCTCAAACGTTCATAAAACAATACAAATTAAAATAAGAGGAAACTCGGATCTATAAAACTTCAGGGTAGCAATCAGGAGCCCTGGAGAAGTAAGCATCCCTTGACAACCGATCACACCCGCTGTATGTTCTCTGACATGACCGGTAAATAACGGAAAGTTCCATCGATAATGCAGTTTGTAAATAATTATGTAATTAAGTTTAAATTTTGATAAACGATGGTTTAAAGAAAAAATTGTCTGAATTCCTACAATTGGGTAGATTGTCCTATCTGATATATCCTTATGAGTATCTGTATCCAAATATGTATGAGAGGCATTTCGATCCCAATAATATTTCCAGTCAATTGTTGTTATCACAAGCTTGGATGGAAAAAATACCACTTCGAAATATCGGATTCGAGTTAATTTCGATTAACTCTACGTGTAAATAACATTCTCTTGTAGTTTTTAAAGTATCAGAGTGAAAACTTTTAGCTGAGTAAAAGTTTGTCTCAAGGCGTACGGTGGGAGAGGAGCAGGAAGAAACCAATAAATGACAAGTGCTAAAACATATGCAGAAATTGACCAAACTTGATATAAACCCTTTACCGGGATTGGGGGTAGGGTGTTTGTAAGAGATATTAAGTTCTTTCCACAAACATTATTATAAGTGGAAAAAATTTGACAATACTCCAAAAAAAAAAAAAAAACGATGGGAGGGAATTGAAAATTTCCATCCTCATTTTCTTTTTTGGCGTATTTGTTAATTGATGGTCATAGTTCTCAAGAGATGCTTTGAGTATCTTGGAATTCCGGGCATTTTGAAGTCTCCAATTTCCTTAGATTTTTTAATTGTCGTATCCTTGTTTCCAGAGAGCTTGAGAATTGACTTCCTCGTCTGAGTGTATTAGCACTTATCGATAATGGGAGAAAAACAGAGAAGAACTGTTAGGTTCTGATCCATAAATATCTCAAAAGTTGGTCTATTTACATATTAACTACAGTTTATTTGAAACTTTGTTTAATATTTAGACAACTGTAAGTCTTGATGTACATGGTGTTTCACAATATATGTCACAGCATTTTCCACTTCGGTTACTATGGCAACAAATCCTAAAATGTTATTCTCCAAGTGTTTTCACAACATTGTCTTAAATAACTTAAAAAAACTAGTGCTTATCAATTTCTGACCACTGTTTTTGTAAGCTTCACATGATACTTGAGACACTTCTTATTTTATATTTGGCTTTTTAGATCCCCCAAAGTTCACATCTATTTTTATTGAAAGTTGCATTTAAATAAATGTGTGTCGGTTCAGAACTACTGGTTTGTGTTAATTAGTATTCATTTCTTTCGCTCTTCCTTTCAGTAAGTCTTGCAAACTTTCACAGGCTCTGATCGTCAATTGGCTTTAGATGCTGAAATCTTGTATGCAGACAGACTTTATTCAAATTTATATTTCTAAATATAAGATACACTTACCGGTATTGTTACAATCGATTTCCCTAAAATCGTATCTTACTTTAATGTTATCTTCTGACTAAGAGGAATCTCGGATTAACTTTCATGAGGTTTTCTCAATGAATGACTTCACCTTGATATTGTTTTCATCTCTTCTTGATTTTTGGTAGGGGCAGGATTTAACTGTCTTTAATCATCTTTTCATTATAATTTAGTTCAAACTCTCTAATTATTCTTTATTGATATTTGAAAACTAGACAGCAATTTCTGATGTGGATATTTTTCATCATCACACCCTGTACAATATCTATGTATCGTTCTTATAATAAAAGTTTACAACAAATTTTTGCTTTAAGTTGTACCCCATTTTGAGAACAGCTGAAATGATTACATCAGTGATTTAATCGTCAGTTACTTAATGGCATACATGTATATGATTATATCACAATTTTCCCGAAACTTTGCAATATCATAATTTTAGATATGCTTACTTATAGTGTTTTGGTATTTTTGGTATGATGTTCGATATTCAGATTGTGCCCATTTAGATATGTGGCAAATATTGTGAAACACCATGTACTAGCGGGATCAATTTTTTTGAAAAAAAAAGGGGGGGGGGTAGGTGGAGATGAAGATATTTAATCCTTTTAATGTGTTGTATATTTTTCTTTATTCTGCATTTTTTACTTGATATGTTGAAGCCATCTCTTCTATTCAATTACATAATTTTTGTGCTGTATTCATTTAAACTTACTCGATATCGATCAAAATAAAAAATAAAGTAAGCTGGATGGACTAGGTAGCTAAGAAGAAAGCAAAGTAGCTCAACAGAATGAGTCAAATCTATTGCTGATTGACGTTTTGCATACTGATTGTTAGTCTATTATTTATACACTGAATTGACGACAGATTTTTCCATTATTTCCTGATCATGACGGGGAGCACACAGCGGGATTGACCGATCACTAGGAGATGCTCACTCCTCCGTGGCATCTGATCCGACCTCTGATGTTTCGGAGGTCCATTTTTGCTCTGCTCCTATTTTGTATTGTTTTTATGGACTTTGATATTGAATACTGTTTGTGATCTCCATATCCTTCTTAGAGGTATTTCTTACCATTTACACTACTTACAAATGAAATATAAGGCGAGATTTGTCAGTTCACTGATTTGTTGATCTAGGATTGATATATTATTAAGGTTGTACATGTTATACATGTATTATAAATTACCCTTTCATACTAATTCCTTGAGCATTGTATGTGAATCTTATCTACATATCATCAAAATGTGTTCATGCTATAAGAACTTCTTTTGAAATAAGCGCATAGATACCTAAAGTTGTCCTGATCATTAAAACCCTTTCGCTTACTATTTTACTTTTGAACAACTGAAATGTTTAGGCATACTATTTTAAAATAATCTTATCTTATTTTTTTAAAATATGTAATTTATTCATCAGAGTAATGTACTCGTACATGTCATAAAGTTCTCCTGAAATTGTTGATATTTGCTTTACAGTGACCTTAACGATAGTGCAAGAATACGCCAAGTCGACACTTAAAAATTAGTCAGAGTATAAGTACTTTTTCTATTTATTTAAATAAAAACAATAAAGAGAGAAAAAATACGCATGCAGTCATTTGTTTTTCAGATTTGTTGTTTTTGATTCCTTCATAATATATCGTGATGTACAACATACCTCGCCTGTCAGAGGCTGTGTACGTAGGACTGTGTCGTAAGATAGGGAGTCCTACAGAAGTAAAGTTCAGGAGAGAAGGGGTGGACACTAAGGAGGTGGTGAATAAACCTGTGAATATCTTGATGGGATTTGATAAAATGAAAAGTGGGAGTAGGCGTGAGGGATTCATACTAAGAACTTCTGATGAAGATTTGATGCTCTGGTCCACAAACCACAAAGTCATATGTGATCTCCCTCAGATCAATCTTTACCGTATTCCACAACACACTGTGATTCTGAAGGAATGTGATGATCTACCACAGGGATTTACCAAACTAAACCTGATGAGTCTATCAAGTGAAAAAGTAATCATTTCCTCCTGTATAATAATGGGTAATATTATATACATTTCAAGTACATTATTCAGGGATAACTACTTGCGTTTCTTAAAGACCTGCGATTTATCTATAACTACTGCTGTCCCACATGGACCTTGTTCAACCTATTCTTTATTTCAAGATGCAGGAGCGGTCTATGCTTTTTGTTTTCAGTCACACCACTGGCCTAAATCAGCATAACCATGGATACAGAGGTGTGGTCAACAGAGATGGCCAGACAAGAATATTGTTTCAGATATATTAAGGGGAGGGTCTCATGTTGTTCCGATCGGAAGCAGACCTAAAAATGTTCTTGAATGGAGAATTTCATTCTCTCGAGCAGAACACAAACTGGTTTATTAAAAAAAATCACTGTCAGTTTTTGTGTTATGGTCTCTTCAAAATATTTCTGAAAGAAGTAATTGATTGTCAAAGCAATTCATCTATTCTTTGCTCCTACGTAATGAAAACTATAATATTTTGGGTCATGCAGACCAATACGTCATTGTCTTGGACACCTGATAACTTATTGAATTGTTTCTGGGAAAGCTTCAAATTATTGATATACATGGTACATTCTGGGGAATATCCAAACTTTTTTATAAAAAAAAAAAAACCCAACATGTTTAGAGTGAAAGTCACTGGATCTGTACAAACCTCGATGTTCAGTCAGTTGTACGGTTTGTATAAAAAGGGAATATCTTAATTGTCTTCTGTTAAGTGAAACAATCCGACCTTTCCTCAGTATTGCTATATTGAACAGAACATTCAGAATCTGCACAGACGAGAGCAGTGTCGTATCCATGGCAAGAATAGATATGTGCTTATTTATTGAGTTAACATCATCTAAACATAATATTCTGGATTTAAAAGAAATTGCAGCATACATAAAACAGATAGAGAGAATTATTAGGGGAGTGTTGACATCGTATCAGCCAGTCATTTCACAAAGTATCACATCAAATGTGCTTCGCAATACTGCCATGCTCTTACAGAGTTTCCTATCTCAAAATGAAAATCGGAATAAAATTATTTATAAAGCAAAAGTAGCCGCATTACTAAAACAGACGTGTAAGTTTGGTTGTGTATCTGACATTCTGTACCTTGCTATGTACTTCTACAGAAGACGTAGATATGAAGACTCGATCAGCTGTTTACATAAAGCGAAAACGAGGATGTCAGTGCCGTATATCATGTATAGAAATCGGTCAAATCCAGATATATACAGAAACTACATGGAGAGGAATACCCTGGGTACTAGGATGAGGAAAGCTCTAGTGAGAGATATTACGCTAAACGTTATGGACATTTACATTGTAGAACTTGCGTTAGAGCAGAAAATTTGTTCAAAAAATGCGATATGGTCATTAACCATTCCACCTCTTATGATGTTGAACATGTTGTTCATACTGAATCACCACAGACTGGGTGGCACGGTCAGGTCACGACAATCTCTACGTGATCTACAGTCTCTCCTTCTCAGTGATGATGGAACTCATGTACCCCATCTCCTCAGAGATATTTCGTGGCAAATCGTCGGAATCTGTCAACAACTCTTTGGAGACTATTCAGGATCTCTCCTGTCTTATCAAAAATCCCTACAACAAATTCCATTCAACAAGCTTCTGCAAGCAACATTGTTCAGAATAAACTCTGTTCAAAATGAAGAGTTCTGACTTTGTTTTTGTTCATATATAAATGTACATACATGAGCGCGACACATACATCATCAATTAATATTTTCTGTTATAAAAGTAATTCTTCCTTTCAGTTGTATTGTATTTAATTGTACTGAATTAAAGTTGATTTGTCAATACGTTTCCTTATGCCGTACTAATAACATTTTAATGTTACGGACCTCTGACTGAAATGATATGCATGAACATTTTTCAATATCAATATGTAACTGTTGTTTTATTATATGTAGAACAAAAATACACAAGTGGGATAACTTTTTTTTGATTTTTGATTTTATCTGTTATAACAAATATATGAAATTGATTCCTGTGCCGTACCTCCTGCATTTTTTTTAAATGTATTCCATATCCCATCATCAGAAATGTGTTCCCACGTAAATTTTGCTTGGAATGGTTGCCAATGACAGTTGTTAACAGAAAAGTATAGAGTCCGTTCATGTTAATATTATGTTGTAGATGATTCTGTCATTATTTATCCTTATTCAATATCTTGATCAAAGCAATCAAATTTCCTGTGAACCACGGATTCTTCCATTTTCAAAATACATCTTATGTATCTTCATTACAGAAGAGCTATTAGCCATTGATTTTTTACCAAAATTTCTAGAAATAAAAATTAAGTGAAGTGAACAAAGAACAGATTTTATCAAAAGTGGATTTGAAAGGTAGTACAGTAGATTCTCATCCCTTTTATTGTGAAATTGGAATTCAGACTTACATGTGCTCAACGAAACAATGTAGCATTTTTCAAATATCATTTTTGTATAATTTACAAGTGATAGAACATAGAAAGGTGTTCTTTAACAAAAGATTTGTAGTGCAATATCATAGGCGTCGGAACCGGGAGGGGGGGGGGGGTGAGCCCTCCAGTTTTTTCCAGATATATACTTAGTATAGACATTGAACATTGCTTTGTAGGTTTAGCCCCCCACTTTCCGCAGGATAGGTGAAAAATGGGGAAAGTGGTGGTGTTTGGAAAAAAAATTTTGGTACTGAAGTTCGAACCAATCTCATTAAAATTAGATGTTAGATCCGCTCGCATACTCGCTACACTAACTAGTGTAGCGTATGCGAGCGGATCTAACATCTAATTTTAATTAGATTGAAGTTCGAACATAATACCCCCCCCCCCCACACACACACACACACACACACACTAAATAGGATTTTCGTTTTAGGGAAATGAAATTTTTTTTTGTTTTTTTTTTGTTTTTTTTTTTTTGCTTGTCAGGTATATAATTTTTTTTACACTTAGCCCCCCCCCCCCTACTTTCAATTTGCTTCCGACGCCAATGAATATTTTGAGTCACTTTGAGTTTATATATATGTTGAAAATACATTCGTGTGCATGTAGTGGAGGTATTTTTATTTGAAATAATAAAAGATGGAGTGATTTTAAATGATATAATATAAATATTACATATGAATTAATAAACTAAATAAACTATAAATATGTTATAAATAAGCAATCTTCCATTAAAGTTTTATTCTTCTTTCCGTTCTTTTATCATAACAAAAATTGCATAAAAATAGATAACTAACAGAAATTTGTGTGTGAGAGAAACGAGAGGACATTCACTTCCTAGTATCATAACAAGAACTGCTTAAAAATAGAAACAAATTAGTGTGTGAGAGAAACGATAGGACACGAGGGGATCGATATTTCCTAGTATCAGATAAAAATAGTCAAAGATGCTGAGTGAACCTATCACCTGAGAAATGCCGTGAGAGTGGTTGCATGAGTGTGATGAAACTTGATTTCGTCAGGTCATTTTTGGTCATAAGGAAAGGGACAGCCAATCCTACGTAACAGGCGATAGGTCAACCATTGGAATAAATTGTCAACAAAATGATAAAAAGTAAAGTTTTTGCAAGAAGTTTAATAGGCATTTTAAACTGTATTTCAAAAGTCAAAAGGATAAAGAGGTACAGAAATGCAAGTAAAAATTCAAGTCGCAAATTGATGTTTGTAGTTGAAAATTTTGATGAAATAACAAATATGGTCAGGGCGGAGCTCTTACTCATAGCATAGTATAAATGCGACAGGGAAAGATTTCTCGTCAGAAATTCCGACGAGTTGTGTCTTCTCTGTTGTATTTATACAGGTAAGAGATTTTTACAAGCTTTCGTAAATAATTTTAATAAAAGCTAAGTTTCAGATTATTAAGTTTCAGTTGGCTCATTTTCTTTACAGGAAAAGATATTTTATAATGTTTAATATTTCTTGTACTATTTATTGTGTTGAATGAAGTTGTTTAAAATATAAAATGGATTGTGAAAATAAAAAGAAATTCCGACGAGTTGTGTCTTCTCTGTTGTATTTATACAGGCAAACCCGTTTCCAAGAGGGGTGAAATAAAAGCTTTCGTAAATAATTAGTCACTGGTCAACAGAGGTGTAAAAGAGTTGTTCAGTTGGTTTACCTCTCACTGCGGAATTTAATAAGATCCTGGTGGATATCAAACATATGCATGATCGGCACAATGTCATTCTGGACTCTGCCTTCCTAAACCTTTGCTGGTTAGGATTTAACATCAATTAAGGCTGGAGTCCAGAATGAAGTTGACCCGGTTATGATACTTTACTAACTTGGTTATTTAGTCATATAGTTATACGCCCCTTGGATCCACACCCGTACACATACTTTTACATGACCACACACACACCGATTGGTCAGATTTTGAAATGATTAGTTTTCATTGGTTGAATGTTTGGTCTTTGCGGGGTATTGAGTTTTATTCAGATTAAGCTCTAGATTTCGATTTCAAATGTTGAAGACTTATTTTGTATTGCTTCTGACTTTTATAATTTGAAAGACCTTTAGACAGTTCCTGAAATGTAAGTTTTTACTTGTTTTATGCTACAAGATAAGTTTTCTATAATATTATGTTAAAAAAGTGGAAAACAAGATATTATCTATTGATTATTAGAAAGGTATTTGTAAAGAACAAATCCTGATTATTTTACTTTCTGTACATAGGTTAACACCATAAGATAAAAAATGTATATTTGAATTGGAGAAAGTTCAGTTCCATAAATTGGTATGCCTATCTGTATATATATTTTTATTATGTACATAAAGAAACACAAAAGAAAGATAATTCTTCACACGATTTTCAAGTGAAATTGTGTTTTAAGAGTTAACTCCCTTATATCATGTGTAAAGTATATTCTTCATGTCTTATCATATGAATAATGATAATAATTGTAAAAGGGAAGACAGATAATTTGTTATATTTTTAGGATAGGAATATTTGTTAAATGAAATGCTATTTGTACATATTTTTATGACGCAGTTTGTATATTGCAGGACTTTGATAAAGTTTATATTCCATGATTTTTCATTATTTCTATTACATCATTCCTTTATATTTCATAATTCCATATCAGCTAAAGATGTCATCATAATAAATGTATAAAACTACAACTGGTGTTTTCCATCATACTGCCGGGGAATACCCGCTACAAAATGGCGCCCAACGTGGGCTGACTTTTTTTTCAAATCATTTTTTTTTACATTTTGGCCAATCCCGATTAAAATTAAACTGCATGACTTGAATGATATTTATCATTAATATATCATGTTTTCATTATGTTTAGTTTTGAAAAGTATATACAAGTCAAGCAACGTAATAAATATACCAATATTGTACATTTTTTGTAGCAGACATATTTGTCACATGTACTATATACATATATTTTTATTTACATTTGAAAAATACTCAGTTATCCTGTAGGTGCCTCTTATTTTATTATAGAGGCTTAGTTCTTCAATTCTATTTAAGGTGCGCAGTTGAATAGGTCATTTTCTTCGAACTTCACTACCAATTTTTTTTTTTTTCAAACACCACTTTCCCCATTTTGAACATATACTGCGATGTGTCTGTGGAAAGTGGGGGGGGGGGGGCTAAACATACGAAACAATGTTCAATGTCTATACTGAGTATATATTTGGAAAAAAAAATGGGGGGCTAAGCCCCCCTAGCCCCCCCCCCCCCCCCCCCCCCGGTTCCGACGCCTATGCCATACAAATATGTCATTGATTGATAGAGCTCACTGCTTCACTATGAAATAGCACATTACTTGTTTGGCGAAGATTTAATTTGGATGTCTTTTTTCTTTTTTCTGCTTAAAAGCAATCCTTCTTGGTCTATGCATAATGAAGCTATTACTTTGTTTTCACTGTTTATAATACGGCATGTTTCATAAAGATCAGGGTCATATCATAGAGGTACCTGTACAATTCGCCCCAGAGGAAAACGGTCGAAACAGTGGATTATTGTTTTGTGTAGTTCGTGATCAAAAAGTGGTGTAATGAGCCTCCTTTAACTTTTTGACTTTGACTTGTCTTTATTGGAATTCTGGTAAAATTGATTAGACGCTTGATCATCCAGCAACAATAAATGCTCTTTAGTCTGGCTCATATTGAAAAAGATCCCTCCCTGCTCAAAGGCCCTCAGTGCCGAGTAAAGAACAACATTTGTAGCTCTCCTTCGACATTTGAGTGAAAAATTCTCAAGATTGACGTTAAACAACATAAAATTGATGAATCAATATAAACATACACTAATTAACGGGATACATACATCATCAATAAAAATGTTCTGTAGCAAAATTGTTCTCATATTAAACTGTATTTAATATAATTGTATCAAATTAAGATATAGAGATAATTATTATTTAAAAACCCTATGCCTTACATTTTAAGGGTCTATGACTGAAATAAAAAATTATGTAAATTATGCAATATAAATTAATTTTATTGTCAAACTCCTTTTTTATTGTATATATTAACTTTTCGCATTTTGGTTGATCCAAGTCAATATTTTGATAAAAGAAACTTCTTTACTCGTTCTCTCGATGACGTGTAAGTAGTGCACTTTAAGGCCAATTTTTAATACAATTTACACTTTTGTTTTCCGATTTTAAATTGTTCAATTTTCTGAATATATTATTAATAGAAATGGATAGATATCTGCTCATTTTGATATAGAGTCAAAAAAATAATTCACGTCACAACAAATAAATCACCACAAGGTACAATAATCCTTAATTTTAAAATCAATTTACTCTAAATAGCTATCCGATTTTAAATCATACATAGTATTTTCCTATTCAAACCTAAATAATTATTTGAATTATAGTAATGTGTTCATTTTGATATTGAGCCAAACATTAAATCACGTCCTCTCAGTTTACAGGTAATGTGATCTATGTTTTAAGACGTCGATATTTCTAACGTATTGACATTGATGAGTCATTCATTGCCAGAAATAGAAGACAGGTAAAGACTTCAGAATTCAACCCGAAAGTAAAATCAAGGTGAGGAATATTTTCTCTTTCGAAATGAAAACTTAGCTTAGTAATTTTCAAGGGAAAAAGGTACATGGATAAATTCAATGTACGTTTCACTTATATTCCTTATTATATTCCCCAATGTACATGTCTGTACACATATTGTCACTTGTTTATATTAAGCAGATCGTTGTGTGTATCATTGGATTCATATAGAATTTAAAATAGAAACAAAACTAATAGGGTCTTTCTGTTAACAGATGAAATTACAGTCAATCAATGTTATATATTTCAAATCAGGAATTTTATTCATTCAGCCATACATTGCCACAGGCACTGGGCATTAATTACTAAGAACAGTCTCTTGCCAAGTAATTTTCTTTCTATTCACACAACATATAGCATTAAATACAAATTTGAAAAGAAACAATATGATGTGTTTTTTTTTATTTTAAGAGAGAGAGAGAGAGAGAGAGAGAGAGAGAGAGAGAGAGAGAGAGAGAGAGAGAGATTAAAGTTAAGAGAACAGCAGGTTCAACCTGTTTCACTGGGTATCACACTTTTCATTTTTACCATTCTTATAAGAAATACATTTTTGTGTTTCATAGTGAAATTTCAGTTGTGATATTGCAATTGATAAATAATTGTCTTAAAAATGAAAGTTATAAGAATAATGAAATGACATGCACGAAAAACATAAAAGAAAATATTTTTGTTGCATGCATTTATAAATGTTAACTTTAATGTTAAAAACGTGCATTTTCATGTATTTTCTTGAAAAGTTGCAGAAAACACCAAAGGATCACTTCGTTATAAATAGAGATCTGACCCATAGGACCGGGCTTGGTTTTATTCTCTACAAAAAGCTTGCCGATTTCCGTTCTGATTAATGACATTAGGCTGAATAAATATAACAATTTGTTTTTCCTAAATCTTTATTTCAGTGAGTAGAGATAGGAGCTGAACCCTTTCATAGATTTCTTAGTTTGTTATCTCCAAACATAATAATTGATATTTTTCTTTACTTCTTATTGTGCTTAATGTTAATGTATACTGTCTCTGAAATTCTATTCTTTATGTTCAGGCTATTTATCCGTGGATATAATAAAACATGCCATTAATGTGTGCAAATTATATAGGCCTAAATAAATCCAAGGAAAACAGTTACTGATATATGTAAACAAAGTCAATGTGATTAAATTCTTATGAATATATACAAATGAAATTCTTCGCAGCTTTCCAAGAATACCAGTATCGAGTAACACAAAGTGAGCTTTTCTTTTCCTCGGAGAAAGTGTGCTTATATTGTTCCGCCTGACTGACAACTGTACATTGGATTGTTACGATCTGATCTCTCTTAAGTGTTCCTTATATCAAAAATGGGCATGCATAAAGGATAAATAATTGAAAGTAAATGCAAAGGTCTATAAAAAAAATAAAATAGTCTTTGAAAAGGTGAAAAATGAAAAATTTAAAGGTATGGTACCAGGTGGATTCGAACCCTCGAATTTAAAAAGAAAGCATCGTCAATGTAAAAGTCAACATATATCAACTGAGCTAGTCTGATTATAAAATTGTATGGCATAAATTTTAAGCGGATTATCAAAATCAGGTTTCCTTAATTTTTGTAGGTTTTTTTTGTGAATTTCCACCCTAGTGCCCCTAAAAAAATCTTATCTTAAATTATTCTTTACATCCCAACCTATCAAAATATCACAGTTTTATTTAGGGGCAGGCCTGCCCTGATTCTCGGCCAAAATACATGCAGAAATCAACGCTTTAATGGACAAAATAGTGTTTTGGCCAATTTTGGAGGTTTATTGTACAGTTTTAGATAATATATATTTGGTATAAAATACAAATTTGAAAACTTTAGACATATATGATAGAAAATAACAAATAAAGATTAATTTTTTAATGTAACTTTTTCCGGGAAATTGTTCTCTCCTATAGGTCAATTCGTTTGTCAAAGCGAATACACCCTTTCAAAGGAATTTTCTCTCCGATAATATTATCTACAGACATCACCCTCATAAAATTGATATGTGATATTCGTTTTAAATTCCGCACAATATATACAAAAATTATTACACCTATTCACTGTAATTAAATCTTTTACAAATCAAATCTTATGACTATTAACTAAAAGATAATGAATTAAATGAAGTGTTTTTAAAAAAAAAAAACTTGCCAAATGAATGTAGATTTTCTCAAGTGAATGGTCTAAATTTGATAAAGTTAAGATTGATATTATGAATTATCATTCATGTAAATCTTTAGAATTACGATCTGGGATTTAATTCTAATAAAAATATAATGCAGGTGTATATAATTCTTGCACGAGGGAATACAAAGTTATAATTTATTTCATACACTGGTAAATTAAACTCATAAAGATTTGTAAATATTTCAGCAGAGAGAAATATAATTCATCATTGATTTTTAATCTAAGTGTCAAAAAGTTATCGACTTTTGAATGTGTTTGCAGGAATGTAAAGAAATGGCCTAAATGAATTTTTATGTGTTTAAAACTGTGATTGTTTTGTGTTGTAATGTATTGTGCTTGTTTATGTTTTTAACTGTGTACATTTATGTTGTTATTGTTTTAAAGTTTAAAAAGAAAAATTAATTTTTAACCCTAAAATAACAAAAACTAATATAGGTTTTATCTACACACCGGGTTTGACTGGTCAGCAGGGGATACTCACTCCTCAATGGCTACTGATCTAACTTCTTTTTTTGGAGTTACATAGTTATGCTCCTATTTTTTGTATTGTTTTATGTATTTTTGATCGTGAATACTGATAGTTATTTCCTCGTTTCATCTCCTCAAAATACTGATTGACTGATGAATTTGATATTGTTTAACGTCACAATCGAGAATTTTCACTCATATTGAGACATCACCACTATACTGTGACACGGGACCTTATCCGAAGGGCTGGATTCGAATACGCGACGTACGGATCAATTCTTTACTTCGTGACTCTAGAACAGACGCTCTAACAACTGCGCCTCACAGATGACATCCACATAAACAATAGAATCTAACCTTATACGGTCTTGCAGTTGTAATTGATATCAACAAAACTGGTTACATAACAAACAGTCTTGAAGTTCAAAATTATAAACAATACAAATTTGGAGCACAGAAAAGACGGACGTTTAAAACAGCAGAGGTGGGATCAAGTGCCATAGAGGAGTTAGCATTCCCTGGCAAAATCATTGTATGGACCACAGAACTTACGAAATGGTGACTTTCAACGAGACTGCTGTTTTCTTGTTACATCAACTTGAATATCAATAGCCTACCTCGCTTCAAAAATTGTTTATTCGTAGAGCATGCTCTTGCGTGACGAATCAACTGACCGAGAGATACGCATTAATCTTATGACGGATAAATATATTTCTTATGTATATTTAAAAATCGCCCAGTTTATACTGAATATTTTAGCATTATATTAAAACATAGATTTCTCTCCTACACTACTTTATTTACAGAATATTGTATTCGGAAATAAAGGCCAATGTACTTATAATTTAATGAAATTAATGTTTGTTATTTAACACAATATACCTCCTTAAGTTTGTTCACTGTAAATTTGAAATACGCACGCTAACTGTCGATTCCCGCCTACATTTTGGAACCAATTAATTCAATATGAATAGCAATTTGGTCATAAAATCTTTGTTTAATACAAAGAACAGTTCAATGGTAATTGATAAATTGTCCTAATACCAGCGCTAAACAGTAAATTATCCATAATTTCAGCTCTTGAAAAAAGGGTGGTAGACGATCTTTTCCATTAAAATCGGAGTTTCAAGCATCACCGTATTTTGAAATAGTCTTGGATATGATTAAATGTTCCTTATATCTTTTCTTATGTTTTAGGCAAATAAATAAATCATAAATATTTCAATAAAATATATATTTGAAATTGGTAGAAAATAAGCATTTTTATCGATTTTTGTCAATAAAAGTATGCCCCCCCCCCGTGTCACACAAAAAGCTTTAGTATGAATTTGTGAAATACCATTCCATATTACCTGTAAAAAGGAATTTTTGTGACACGGGGGGGGGGAGATGTTTTAAAAATATTTTCCGTTTTCCGTTCATTTCTATAGTGAAAAACACAAGTTTTACCAAAATTTTAGAGTTATCTCTCTTTGTTTTCCCAAATAAGTAATGTTTCATGAAAATCCATATAATTATCTGTAAGAAATATTAAAAATTCATCGAATATGTTAACTTTTGAAAATTGACTTGGAGGTAGGCGGGAGAACAATTCTTTGAAATAGTGCCCCAAACACCAAAGAATCATAACAATAATTGCATAGTCAATAATTAAGCACTCGCAATATATATTGAGGAAATTCACGCAAGAGAAGAAATAACGTTTAAATCTTTATGTTTCAGATACATGTGTTTGCTGTCTGATTCTTTAGAAATTTATCGAGATGGATAACATACTTCGCCTGTCAGAGGCTGTTTATGTAGGACTGTGTCTAAAATTAGGGAGTCCATCAATTGTGAGGATGAGGAGAGAAATGATGGACATTGATGAGGCAGTGAATCAGCCTGTGAACATACTGAAGGGATTTGATAGAATGGAGAGTGGGAGTCAACGTGAGGGATTCAGACTGAGGACTTCAGATGTAGATTTCATGTTCTGGCCTCCAGACTGCAAGGTGATATGTGATCTCTCTCAGATCATTCTCTACGTTATTCCACAACACCTGTGATTCTGATGGAGTATGATGATCTGCCACCGGGTTTTACCAAACTTAACCTGATGAGTCAATCTAATAATTCACAAACCATTTCCTCTTGCGTAGTAGTGAATAACAAAGCATACATTTCATATACATTATTCAGAGATAACCATTTGCGTTTCGTTAGGTGTTGCAATGTTCCTTTGACAAATGCTTTCCCTCATGGACCTTGTTCTACAT
Organism: Saccostrea cuccullata; assembly: GCF_032062105.1. Taxonomy (NCBI): domain Eukaryota; kingdom Metazoa; phylum Mollusca; class Bivalvia; order Ostreida; family Ostreidae; genus Saccostrea; species Saccostrea cuccullata. The sequence continues at coordinate 25,407 of NW_026921698.1, read as the reverse complement.
ATTCCTTATTCCAAGAAGCTGATACTGATTTTGCGTTCTGTATCCCATCACATCACTGGCCAAAGTTAGCGCTACCGTGGATAGAAAGAAGTAGTGAGCGGGGCTGGCCAGATCAAAATGTTGTAGATGGTATTTTAAGAGGAGGATTTCATGTTGTCCCTATCGGAAGCACATCAGAGAATGAACTCGAATGGAGAATCTCTTTCTCACAAGCAGAACAAAAAGTCGTTTATTCAATGAATCATTGTCAGTTTTTGTGTTATGGTCTCTTCAAAATTTTTCTGAAAGAAGTAATTAATGGCCAGACCAATGCACCCGTTCTCTGTTCATACTTCATAAAAACTGTTGTATTTTGGGTCATACAGACCAATACCTCCCTATCATGGACACCAGATAACTTATTAACTTGTTTCTGGGAAAGTTTTAAATTATTGATATACATGGTACATACTGGGGAATGTCCAAACTTTTTCATTCCACAAAACAACAGAGACGGTGTATGTAGAACTGTGTCGTGAAGTTGGGAGTCCTACAGAAGTGAGGATCAGACGAGCAGTGATAGACACTTTGGAAATTGTAAGGAAATCGTTCAACGCATTACACAAATTTGAAGGAATGAGGAGTGGGAGTAAACGTGAAGGATTCAGACTATTTACTTCAGATGAAGATTTGATGTACTGGTATCCAGATCACAAAGTGATATGTAACATCTCGCAGATCAATTTGTACCGTATTCCACAACACACTGTGATTCAGATGACATGTGATGATCTACCACCGGGATTTACCAGACTTAACCTTATGAGTCCATCCAAAAGTGTAGAAACCATTTCCTCCTGTATAGTAATGAATAACAATGAATTAATTTCAAGTTTATTATTCAGGGATAACCATATGTATTTATTAAAGACACTCAATGTACCCATCAGTAATACTGTCCCTCACGGACCTTGTTCTACTTTTTCCGTATATCAACATGCAGAAATGGACAATGCGTTCTGTTTCCAGTCAGATCACTGGCCTATGTCAGCACTTACCATGGATTCAGAGATGTTGTGAACGGGGCTGGCCAGATCAAGGGGTTGTATCAGATATATCAAACGGAGGATTTCATGTTGTTCCTATCGGTAGCACACCTGAAAATGAACTAGATTGGAGAATTTCATTTTCCCGAGCAGAACAAAAAATTGTTTATTCAATGAATCACTGTCAGTTTTTGTGCTATGGTCTCTTCAAAATTTTTCTGAAGGATGTAATTAATTGTCAGACCAATGCACCCGTTCTCTGTTCATACTTCATCAAAACTATTGTTTTTTTTGGGTCATACAGACCAATACCTCCCTATCTTGGACACCAGATAACTTATTGATCTGTTTCTGGAACGGTTTTAAATTATTGATATACATGGTGCTTACTGGAAATTGTCCAAACTTTTTTATTCCACAAAACAATATGTTTAGAGTGAAAGTCACTGGTTCTGTAAAAACCTCATTGTTCAGTCAGTTGTATAATTTGTATAACAAGGGAATATTATGCCTACTATTGAGTGAAACAATCCGACCTTGCCTCACTATTGCTATATTAAACAGAATATTGAGAGTCTGCACAGAGGAGAGCAGTATCATATCCATGGCAAGATTAGATATGTGCTTATTTATTGAATTATCTATATCATATCTAGATATTATGAGTGTTAGGGAATTTGTAATGTGCATAAAACAAATAGAGCGAATGATTAGGGGAGGATTGAAATCGTATCAGCCAGTCATTTTAAAATTTTTCACATCAAACGTGCTGCAGTATACTGCCATGTACTTACAGAGTAGTAGATATCAAAATGAAATTCGAAATAAAGTGTGGTATAAAGCAAACGTGGCTAAATTACTGAAACAGTCGTGTAACTTTGGATATTTATCTGACATTCTTTATCTCGCTATGTACTTCTACAGAACACGTAGATATGAAGATTCACTCATTTGTTTACTTAAGGCACGGGAGAAAATGTCATTGCCGTATATCATGTATGAAGATCATGTAAATGAAGATATGTACAGCTATTACATGGAAAAGAATACCCTGTGTACTAAAATGAAGAAAGCTTTAGTGAGTCATCTTAAGCTTAATTATTTGCATAGATACATTGATGAACTGATCCTAGAACAGGAGATTAGTAAAAAAAATGCTAGGCCTGCATTATTTATCCCACTTTATTTATTTATGATGTTACACATGTTGTTTATACTGAATCACTACCGACTGGGTGACACAGTGACGTCACAACAATCTCTACAAGATCTACAGACCATGCTGCTCTATGATAATGGAGTTTATGTACCTCCTCTCTTAAGAGATATTTCATGGCAAATACTTGGAATCTGTCAACAAATCTGTGGAGACTATTCGGGATCTCTCCGATCTCATCAATATTCCCTGCAACAAATACCAGTTCACAAACTTCACGAAGCAACATTGTTCAGAATAATCATTCTATCAATGTTAAGTGGTCGGATTTCTTTGACTAAGTGACATTGTTTACAATCATTTTATTTTGTTTTAGGAAACTGATATTAATAATTTATTTATATTTAGTCCTATATGGTTTATTTATAATGTAAGTAATTGAAAGATTTATTTTTTTCTTCCTTATGTTCTTACTGAGTTATAAACAAACCAGAAAAATACATGAATCATATTTTCTTTTACTGTAATAAAAATGCTCATTTAAATTGTTATATTTCCTTAATTCAGATATGTAAAAAGAGTATGTAAAATATTCATTAGTTTGGAATTTACTGTCATTTCATTCACAAAAAGGCATATTCATAGCACATTTATTTAAATTTTCGAATGTCTTTTTCTACTATTATGCTATACAGCAGACATGTAGTAAATAGACAATTTAAATGCATATAAATTCCATGGGGATGAGAGTAAGAACCAAAATTGGTTGAATTGATGACGGTGAAAAAACGTCATATTTTTCAGACTAGATAGTTTCTACAGTAAAAAAGTACATTTGTCTAAGCAATAAACCGGTTAGTGATGTGAATCGATATTCATTTTTTTTGTTAATAAAATGACAGTTAATTTCAAACTTATTTAATAATTTACATATTCTTTTAATATATCTGAATTAATGACAATCTTTTAACTTTACAAAGTTAAACGATTCAAATAAAGGATGCATGACTGCACCACTACACAACAATCGCAGCTTAATTTTTACCAGGTACTATGCAAAAGGTTAAGTAATATCGAGATCTGAGCGAAGGAATTAATCTTTGCCATTTTAAAATGACTGGGTTTTTTTTTAGATGATTAGGTCGAATTTCCTCTAACCTACTGCAATGTCGAAACACTTTTACGTCCTGTCCACGGACTGTCATTAATGAGTATGATATGTATTTCGGCAAAATGTTAAGTACTTCTTTAACAGCACAGACTAGCTCCCAGCACTTTTTAAGTAGAGGAAATAAACATTTTTTTTAATGTGTATCAATTTTTCTTTAAAAACATTCGTAGTATGCCCTACCATTATCCTTATTTCCTACATTCCCCGTAACAATTCTAATTTTATACTAGTCATGTGACAAACAGCTGATAAATGCGATATAAGTGGTACTGTGTATGGCCCAGTCCTATCCATTATTGATAGCTAAAGTACATTTTCTACAGGTATTCGGTTACTTTGCTACCATTTAAAAGAAGTACTACATATTAAAACGCTGCTAGGATCTCATTTTCCAAACTTTCGAGGCCTATGTATTAGTCAAGTAGATCGAATATTCCATACTCAAATCAAAGGACTAGCAATATATAGATAACAAGTCAGCAAAAATCCCGCCATAGGTAATAATTGCTAATTTATAAGGTTATTTCATTAGAAATAGAAAGTACGCAAAAAGACCTCTTAAATTTACATATCTCTCAATAACTTTCCTTTCTTTAAAAATTGATCGTTCTCAGTCGATACTTATGAGTATACTTGCGTTATGTGGAAATAACGAACAGTATTCGATCTCAAAAGGTCATTATTCATAACTTATTGGAGCAGAGCAAACATGGACCTCCAAAACATCAGAGGTGGGATCAGGTGCAATTGGGGAACTGAGCATTCCCTGTCAACTGGTAATATCCGCTGTGTGGTCTTCGTCATGATCAGAGAATAACCGAAATAATCTGTAATTTGTAGACAACTTAATGTGTAAATAATGGCCTAGCAATCAGTTTGAAAATACTGTAAAATCACATATTTGCGTGGAGTCAAAATTTCGTGGTTTGAGGAAAATCTCTTGGTTCATGGGGATTTGATTTCGTGAATTAAGAATTTATGATAACTTATGTATGTAACATTTTACATTTCGTGGTGGACATGAATTTGTGGGTCTTTTCATACCTCGAAAACAACAAAAATTACCCCCCCCCCCCCCACGAAAATTTGTGATTTCACAGTAGTCAGTCAGCATTTGACGTAATGATGAATTGAAACATAAGGAGATTATAAACAATATTCAAGATAAAAAGTCCATAAAACAATACAAAATAGAAGCAGAGCAAACAAAAACCTCCAAATCATCAGATCGTGAGATCGTGTGCAATTTGGGAGTGAGCATTGTATTTGCTGACAAGGTCATTGTATCGACCATTTTAACTTACAAAATGATGACATTAAACGAGACCGATATTCTTGCATCATCGACTTGAAGTAACTACATATGTATATTAAGTGTATGCTTCTTTAATTTTAAACTGCCCGGAAATTTTAATGTTGAAATCAAGATGCAATTAATAAGATATTAATCAAAATTTTGTGTATTTATTTGGTGGAGAAATTTTAGTTGAAACTTCTTTGAAATGTTATACATCTATAATGTACAATTATGGTTATTCCCCATTGAATTCCCTTATGCAATAAGAATTTCTTTCCAAGTAAGTGTTAATGTACTGAAAATTCATTTGTGTAATTAGTCATTTATTGTCTATACTAAGGCTTTAACCTGCATAACATTCACTTATTTGAAAACAATATTAACTAAACTGGTAAATTTTTCAACTTTTATTTATCTTCAAAGGAAGTTTGACACTCCTGTGAATTTGCTCTTCTTAGATTTTATCACGTTCTCTTCATTACGTCACTAGAAGTAGTGCCTTCAAAATCAAGCGTTGTTAAAATTATTGATTACGAGCTGAGCTACTTTAATTCTTTTTATGAAAAGAAGGGAAAATACTAAACAATCTATCGTTTTCTTCAGATATGTGCATTTTCATTCTTTCAGAATATATTGCGATGTATCACATACCTGGCCTGTCAGAGACGGTGTATGTAGGACTGTGTCGTGAAGTTGGGAGTCCTACAGAAGTGAGGATCAGACGAGAAGTGATAGACACTTTGGAAATTGTAAGGAAATCGTTCAACGCATTACACAAATTTGAAGGAATGAGGAGTGGGAGTAAACGTGAAGGATTCAGACTATCTACTTCAGATGAAGATTTGATGTACTGGTATCCAGATCACAAAGTGATATGTAACATCTCGCAGATCAATTTGTACCGTATTCCACAACACACTGTGATTCAGATGACATGTGATGATCTACCACCGGGATTTACCAGACTTAACCTATTGAGTCCATCCAAAAGTGTAGAAACCATTTCCTCCTGTATAGTAATGAATAACGATGCATTAATTTCAAGTTTATTATTCAGGGATAACCATATGTATTTTTTAAAGACAATCAATGCCCTCATCAGTAATATTGTCCCTCACGGGCCTTGTTCTACTTTTTCCGTATATCAACATGCAGAAATGGACAATGCGTTCTGTTTCCAGTCAGATCACTGGCCTATGTCAGCACTTACCATGGATTCAGAGATGTTGTGAACGGGGCTGACCAAATCAAGAGGTTGTATCAGATATATCAAACGGAGGATTTCATGTTGTTCCTATCGGTAGCACACCTGAAAATGAACTAGATTGGAGAATTTCATTTTCCCGAGCAGAACAAAAAATTGTTTATTCAATGAATCACTGTCAGTTTTTGTGTTATGGTCTCTTCAAAATTTTTCTGAAGGATGTAATTAATTGTCAGACCAATGCACCCGTTCTCTGTTCATACTTCATCAAAACTATTGTATTTTGGGTCATACAGACCAATACCTCCCTATCTTGGACACCAGATAACTTATTAACGTGTTTCTGGGAAAGCTTTAAATTATTGATCTTCATGGTACATACTGGAGAATGTCCAAACTTTTTATACCACAAAACAACATGTTTAGAGTTAAAGTCATCGGTTCTGTACAAACCTCATTGTTCAGTCAGTTGTATAATTTGTATAACAAGAGAATATCATGCCTACTATTGAGTGAAGCAACCCGACCTTACCTCAGTATTGCTATATTGGACAGAACATTGAGAGTCTGTACAGAGGAGAGCAGTATCATGTCCATGGCAAGATTAGATATGTGCTTATTTATTGAATTATCTATATCATATCTAGATATTATGAGTGTTAGGGAATTTGTAGTGTGCATAAAACAAATAGAGCGAATGATTAGGGGAGGACTGAAATCGTATCAACCAGTCATTTTAAATTTTTTTATATCAAACGTGCTGCAGTATGCTGCCTTGCTCTTACAGAGTAGTAGATATAAAAATGAAACTCGAAATAAAGTGTGGTATAAAGCAAACGTGGCTAAATTGCTGAAACAGTGTAACTTTGGATATTTATCTGACATTCTTTATGTACTTCTACAGAACACGTAGATATGAAGACTCGCTCATTTGTTTACTAAAGACACGGGAGAAAATGTCATTGCCGTATATCATGTATGAAGATCATGTAAATGTAGATATGTACAGCTATTACATGGAAAGGAATACCTGGGTACGAAAATGCAGAAAGCTATAGTGAGTGATCTTAAGCTTAACTGGTCCTAGAACAGGGGATTTTAAAAAGAATGCTAGTCCTGCATTATTTACCCCACCTCTAGTGATGTTAAACACGATGTTAATACTAAATCACTACAGACTGGGTGACACAGTTAGGTCACAGCAATCTCTACAGTATCTACACACTCTTTTTCTCTATGATTACGGGGTTTATGTACATCCTCCTCTCAGAAATATTTCATCCAATCTGTCAACAAATCTGTGGAGACTATTCGGGATCTCTCCAATCTTATCAATATTCCCTACAACAAAAACCATTACACAAGCTTCAGAAAGCAACATTGTTGAGAATTAATATTGCAAGGCTGTCCGAAGGCTTAAAATGCCGTAAAAATATACATTTTCTTTAGAATATTATAATAAAGCATTTCTGTGATGTCACTGTGTTGATCACGTGACGGACATTTTTTTTGATATTCTTAAATTTTGCATAAAATTCGCTTCGGCACAAGTGCAAAACAAAATTAGTGTGCAAAATTTGTTACATATATCAATTCATCGTGATCTCTGGTACGTAAAAAGTGCCGGGAGCAGGTTTTATTATTACTTCTTAAGAAATTTTGTTAGGATAAAATCAACTTATTAACTAAAGAAGGGGTATTTTCTACTCTTTATCGCTATTTATACAAAAATGGATTATCTACATACGATCCACCGGCAAAATTCAGTAAGAAGACATACTTCTCTTTTAGATTCACGCAATTTATCCTTGTTTTTCACTTGTGCCAGACAAATATAAACACGATTCATTAATTCTAACTCTGTCGACGGACGTGTAAGGGGAGCTTAGCATATATTATTTTTCGCTATTGTTTGAATATGTGCATATTGGGCAAGGGGAAGGAAAACGGATATCTATATTTCAAATTTTCAACATCATAACAGCACATTAAGCATAAAAACAATCCCAGCACTTGAATTAAACAACAATGCACCCAAAAAATCTACATGCCATGGGTTAAAATTATGACACTTTTCCCGTCATGTAAGCTCAAGTATGCAGAGACTTGACGTCATATTCTATTATGAAGTCATATCTAGGTAGTTCAGAGAAGTAACTTCAGTTTGAACAGTTTGTACTAGAAAGGTAAACTTTGTTATTGATCACTTTACGGGAGGGTCTAATGTTTTCATTTCGGAATATGGTGATAAGATTCAGTTTGAACTTTTAAGGACAGCCTTTCTCCTAGCCGCGAGTTTTACAGATGTAGCGTTCTAACTTTTTGACAAAATTCGAAAATTGTTATTATGATGTCATATTTGACACTGTATGATATTTATCATCGATATACATATAACCTTTTTCCAGATAGTTTTTGTAGTATGTAGAAATCTATTCGTGTAATAATCAGATGACAAATATTGTAGATTTATTTTTTGGTAGAGAGAACAGTTTATTTTTTTTCATTTGGTCATACATACATTTCTATAAATGAACGCTATATATGCACAATTAATGAAACTTTTCCATAAGAAATTAAATGACGTTCATCCCTTTAATTGCATTTATTTGAATCCTTAGCGAATTAGAGTATTTTTTAAAAATACGCCATCTTATTTTGTACAAAAACATTTTAATTTTTTAATTCTGAAAACATCTGACTGAAATAAACTGGTCGAAAATCATTCTGTTTTTTTTTAAATCAAAATCAATAAGTGTTTGTTGGTATCCAACATCTAGAATAAACATACAAAAGTGGGGATTTTTTTTGTCTGTTGTATTAGTCAGATGTATTGAATTGATCTCTGTGGTGTAACTCCTGCAAATGTTTCATATTCCTTAATTAGAAGTTTTCTAAAGTAGAAATTGCTTTTTAATGAAAGGTTCCCGATTGACATTGTTGACCACAAAGTGTAGAGTACACTCATTTTATCATTATGTTGATGGTTATTCTTTGATTTCTTCTATCCTTGGACAGTGCTGCTAGAATCCCGAGATATAAAGGGTTTTACGATAATATATATTCCTACATATATGTATAAAATTCAAACCATCAGGTAATTTTTCGTTCGAATGTGTGTAATAATTATTTTACTGAAAAGACAGTGGGATATAGCAGCACCTTTTTGGCAAAATAGGCGTTTTTGGACTGAATTATTTACTCAAAGAAATTATTAAACTCCGGGTTATTGTTGTTCTGTTAGCCGTTTTATTAAGGAATTTTTCGCTATTGACAGAAGTCACGTGATGTCGTGGTGGTGGTGCACGATTTGTGTTAGACACTCTTTTATCTTTAAGATTGATTTTTGTTGTTTCAGCCGAGTCGACAATATTTTTAGCCACATTTCGGCGGTATGAATTTACTGTATGATCGGTTTTGAATATTTTTGAGTTTTCCGGCGGCCCCCAATGAGCGTACTCTTTTTCTAAAACCAGAGAAACCATAGTAAATAATAGTTTTCATTTATCAGCGGTTTTGGTGAAAAAAACTTTCTTTGGTTTAAATTTCCAGAAAAATGATTTATACGTTTCCTTATCATACCTGCGTAGTATGATGCGGCAAATGTTCAATTCACAAAAAAAGAACTATCATGTGGTGCGTTAGCAATTTTATCTAGTATATATAAATGGTAGATCATATTCGCTTTGGTTATTTGGGATATTAAAAATTTTCAAAACATACATATATTTTTGAAAACTATCTTCCTTTTAACTATCTTCCTGTAGAAGGAACTATGGGCATAAATTGGGTTAGCACTTGTAGATCTGACTTCAAATACTTCTAAATTACAATCTATATAATGAGCCTTACAAAAACAGAATTGTTACGTGCTTTGACAGCACATGTTGAAATGTTGCAACAGAGAAACACATGACTGTCTACACATCTGAGGGGAATCAGTTGTCGAGGTGGGGTAAGTATCTCCTGTAGATAGCTCTCATCCGCCATGTTTTAAATTGTTCACTAATGTTTCATATTCCTTCATTAGAAATTATTCCAATACAATTTGCTTCTGATGAGAGGTTTACCGATTGACATACAATTTTATGCTGACCGTAAAGTATAGCGTCAATTCATGTCAACATTATGTTGTAGATTATTCCGTACCATTCTTCTATCCTCGTTCAATAACTTTATCAAAGCAATCAAATTTCCGTTGAATCACAGTTTCTTCCATTTTTAACATACATTTTATGTATCGTCATTTTAGAAGAAATAGCAGCCATATTGTTTTGAAAAAAAATTCTACAAGTAAAAAAATACCCTTGTAACTTTGAAGTAGCTCCCCTTCTCCGCACGATTTTATCAGAGATGAATTTGAAGGTTATAAAGTAGATTTGCTTTAATTTTAACAAAAACTTTAACATTCACCAGGCAGAATCGAGATGTGTTAAACATAACAATGTAGAAGTTGACACATTTCATCTTGATGAATTAATAATTGATACAACAAAGACATAAAATTTAAAATGTAGTGGAATATTTTGAGTCACTTTCAGTAAATGTTGAAAATACATACCTTGTCACAGAATTGGTCCGACTTTTGTTTTCAAATTTGGCATGATGGAATCATCATTTTTACAAAAGAAGGATAGATGACATGTTTGTTCATTATATTCTGTACAAATACATTAACTGAACAATTGACATTGTCAGCATTGGTCCTTGAAGGGAACATTATTATACATATATAGAATATACATCGAAAACATCATAAGAAAAACGTTTTCCAAACAATTAACATTCAGTTAAGTCGGGGTTTTAAATGAACGTGGGCTAGGTCAAATTGTGTCAAAATATTTAATAAAAGGCATAGATACTTAAATTCAGTGATCATGTATTAATAATTTGGATTCGTAATGAAGAACGGAAAGTGATTGGCAAGGAATATATCATGATAAGGCTAATCCTCCCTTCAAAAGAAGAATGTTTCATTACCTATGTTTCTGTGGAACTGCAAAGATTTAATATTAACAATCGAAAAAGATTAAAAAAGAAAAATGTACAGACGAATGATCGAATTTCTAAATCGTACATTCTCTATAACAAACGGAAATGCAAACTGCGCAAACGATATTATTTATTTAGAATGATTTAAATGGCGTCAAAGGATTTCAACACCAAATTTTATTTTATAGATCTTTTCAGGCATCTTTATTAAGTAATGATATCCGAATTGAAAGGCTGATATTAGTTTTTAATTATTTTTTTTATGTTTTTATTTGCATTTATTTATTGTTTGTTTGTAAATAGATGAGTAATAATTTCAAACTATGATGTTAATGAATGCATGAAGAGAAAGTCTAACAAAGTATGTAAAGACAAGGCATGACAACATTTTTCTGAGAAAACAGTTATTCATTAGCATTGAACTCACTCATGTGTGAATGTTTTTAAACTAGTGTCAAAATCTTCATAAACTATTCACAGATAGTAATAACTTGATTGTAAATCATATTTCTGAAAAAAGTGTTAAATGAATGTGCGAAATTGTGAAGAAAGTCTTCTTTTACACTTTGGCCAACTCCAAACGATGAAAATAGTAAGACTTGGATGATATATATAGTTGTTGTATCCTTTTTTCAGTAGAGTTTTTTGTTTTATATACTATGGATAAGTCAATCAATGAAATAAGTATAGCGCCAATATTGTATCTCTTTCGTAGGGGACATTTTTGCTCTAAAGTTAGGCTCATATGGCACGAAAAAGATCCTTCACTGCTCAATGGCCCTGAGTACCGAGTAAAGGCCAACATTTTAGCTCTCCACTTGCAAGTGCTGACATCTCCATATAAGTGAAAAAATTCTCGAGAGCGACCTTAAAAAGATAAAATTAATGAATCGATCATTGTACACTTTTTAGCAGAGGACATACGCAGCACTGTTAAGGTCTACTATGAGAAATCAACGGAAATAGACGTGCAAAATAGGGTGACCTTTTTAAAACTGAATTTATTTTAATTAAGCCGCTTTATTATCACAGAACACAAGTACTTATTGAAATAGCATAGAATTACCCACTCTGTACTGTATGAAGTTTGGTCCCATCGATGTACAGGCACGTGATGAATGCATAGTTCGAGAACTGAATGTAGGTCATGAACAAATTTCAAAATCTCAAGGGTATACCTTATTTGAAATTAAACATTCAAGTTATTATTTGATTCCGCATACTTTGTAGTTTCTGAAAAGTGCTGCTGCTTTGAATAGAATTCGCGTTTTAATAGATAAATATTTAAGTAAATAAGCCTATGTCGAAATATGTTTGACTTTTACCAAATATTTTGTGTACTTATAAAATCACGCCCTCGATTGAAAGAAAGCAGCAGCACTTTTCAAATTAAGAAAAATATCCTTTATCTATATTCAAAAAATGGTTAAGATCTATGAAGTGTATGCCCTTGCGAAAGTGTGATTTTATGAGGTATCTCGATGTAAAATATACGTAACCTGTACATAAAACACGACATAATTAATAAAATACATTCTCTTGATAGTTTATAAATAATCGCACTAAACAAAGGATATGCATTGGCAATAATCGACTATTTAAAACCTGTAAATAATATTCCGTTTAATGATAAAACGCACTTTTTATTGTTAAAAAATCCTGAATCTACCTCTCACAGCATATGAAATACGTAATTTTTACCAAAATGACGTCATGTTTACAAATTCATCGCAATCAGTGCTTTGTCTCTAACCAGCTTCATGGGATTTAACTAGCAATTTTTTTTTAAAATCCATTGAAAAGTTTTATTGTTGTTAATTATGCTAATACAGTTAAAATTTGCAAACTATTTCATTTTCAGGTATAATGAGAAATACATAAAAGTCATATTTTTGTGTGACTTCACAGTAAACTTTTCCCGTATAAATTAGACCCCGCCCCCTTATTCAAGCCTTAACAATGCTGCGTATTTGCTCTTCATATAGGCTCATATGGCACTAAACATCCCTTACTGCTCAATAGTTCTAAGTGTCGAGTAAAGGCAAAATTGTTTTGCTCTTCACCGGTAAGTGATGGTGTCTCCATATGAGTGAACAATTCTCGAGAATGACGTTAACCAATATAAAATAAATAATTTAGGGATACATACATCACCAATAATGATGTTTTTTAGCAAAATTGTTCTCGCCTTAAACTGTGCTTAATATAATTGTATTAACTTAACGATATTAGATAATTATTAATTATGATGCTTTTACCTACCCACTTACTTTTAAGGCGTATGACTGGAATAGGAAATGCATATAAAGTATGTATTATAAAATCAATTTTGTTGTCAAACCCCTACATGTATTTTCTTTCTTGTATATAATTACTTCTTGCATTTGTTTTTCCAATTATATATTTTGACAAAAGAAACTTATGTCCACATTTTCTTGCTGACATAATGACGACATTTCTAATAAATAAATTTATATTCAAACGGAAATTAGTGCATTTTGAGGTTAATTTAAATACAATTAACCCTTTTGCTTTCCGATTTTAAATTTTACTTTTTTCTGACTAAATTATGAATTTCTGCTCATTTTGATATTGAGTCAAAAAATTAATTCACTTCACAACAAATAAATCTCTAAGGCAAATAATTCCTAATTTCTAAATCATTTAACACTAAATAGCTTTCCGATTTTAAATCACAATTAAATTTTTCTATTCAAACCTAAATAATTATTTGAATTATAGACCAATGTGTTCATTTTGATATTTAGCCAAACATTAAATCACGTCCTCTCAGTTAACAGGTAATGTGATCTATGTTTTAAGACGTCGACATTAACATATTGACCTTGATGAGTCATTCATTGCCAGAAATAGAAGACAGGTAAAGACTTCAGAATTCAACCCGAAAGTAAAATCAAGGTGAGGAATATTTTCTCTTTCGAAATGAAAACTTAGTTTGGTAATTTTCAAGGGAAAAAGTACATGGTGTTCCAAATGTTTATTAAGTTTTGAATTTAAGAATTGTCAATTACAAGATTGTTTACGGATAAATTTAATGTACGTTTTCCTTACATTCCTTATTATATTTCCCAATGCACATGTCTGTACACACATTGTCACTTGTTTATATTAAGCAGATCGTTGTGTGTATCATTGGAACATATATAATTTAAAAAAGAAACACAATTAACGGGGTCTTTCTATTAACAGATGAAATTACAGTTAATTAATGTTATATACTTCAAATATATTTCAAATCAGGAATTTCATTCATTCAGCCATACATTAACACAAGCACTGGGCATTAATTACTAAGAACGGTCTCTTGCAAAGTAATTTTTTTTCTTTTTTTTATTTACACGACATACAGTATTAAATACAGATTTGAAAAGAAACAGAATGATGTGTTATTTTTCTACTTTAAGAGAGGGAGAGAGAGAGAGAGATAGAGAGAGAGAGAAGTTAAAATTAACAGCAGATTCCACTTGTTTCACTGGGTATCAAACTTTTCCTTTTTACCATTCTTATACGCAATACATTTTTGTGTTTCATAGTGAAATTTCATTTGTAATATTGCAATTAGTAATTAATTTCCTTATAGATGAAAGGGATGTGAATAATGAAATTACATGCACGAAAAACAAAACAAAAATAATTTTTTTTGTTGCATGCATTTATAAATGCCAACTCTAACGTCAGAAACATGTGCATTTAAATGTTGAATAGTTGTAGAAAACACCAATTATGAAAGGAATTTTCTCCCCGAAAATATAATCTCATATAACTGAAATATATATGATATTATTTTTGAATTTCGCATAACTAATTCAAAAATTATTACACCCATTCACTGTAATTAAGTCTTTTACAAATCAAATCTAATGAGTATTAACTAAAAGATAATGAAATCAATGTAATAAAGTGTTTTTAAAACTAAACTTGCCAAAGGAATATTAATTTTTCAAGTGAAAGGGCTTAATCTAATAAAGGTAAGATTGAGAATATAAATAAAAAGCAAATCATGTTTATGAATTATTCATGTAGATCTTTAGAATTAAGACCTGGGATTTAATTCTTATGAAAGTATAATATATAATTTCTGCACGAGGGAATACAAAGTTATAATCTATTTCATACACTGGCAAGTTCAACTCACATTATAAAGATTTGTAAATATTTCAGCAGAGAGAAATATAATTTATCATTGATATTTAATCTTAGTGTCACAGAGTTATCGACTATGAATGTGTTTGTATGGAATGTAAAGAATGGCCTAAATGAATTTTTATGTGTTTCAAACTGTGATTATTTTGTGTTGTAATGCGATTGTGCTTGTTTATATGTTTGACTGTGTACATTTATATTATTATTGTTTTTAGGTTAAAAAAGAAAAAAATAATTTTTAACCCTAAATAACACTAACAACACATTGAGCAGTGAGTATTCCCTGCTAACCAGTCAAACCATCTACACGTTTGGTTTGACTGGTCAGCAGGGGATACTCACTCCTAAATGGTATCTGATCCCTCTTCCATGTTTTGGAGGTCTATTTTTGCTCTGCTCCTATTTTCTATATTGTTTTATGTATTTTTGATCTTGAATTCTGTTTGTTATCGCCACGTTTCATCTCCTCGAAATAATGGTTGATTGATTGATGAATTTGATATTATTTAACGTCACAATCGAGAATTTTCTCTCATATTGAGACATCATCACTTGCCGGTGGAGAGCAGCATATTTTGTCGTATGCTCGGCACTAAGAAGTATTGTGCAGTGAGGAATCTATTTCGTACCAGCACCTTCTGTGACACGGGACTTCATCCGAAGGGCCGGTCTCCACATTTCTCAGCTAGGTTCGTATACGCGACGTAAGGATCAATTCTTTACATCGCGACTCTAGAACAGAAGCTCTAAAAACTGCGCCTAGCAAGTGACATCCAAATAAACAATAGAGTCTAACCTTATACCTTCACGAGTTGTAATTGATTTCTACAAGAACTGGTTACATAACGAACAGTAATTAAGTTCAAAAGTTCAGTAAACAATACAAATTTGGAGCAGAGAAAAGACGGACGTTTAAAATAGCAGAGGTGGGGTCAAGTGCAATGGAGGAGTTAGCATTCCCTGGCAAGGTCATTGTATCGACCATAGAACTTACGAAATGGTGACTTTCAACGACACTGCTGTTTTCTTGTTACATCAACTTGCATGTCAATAGCCTACCTCGTTTCAAAAATTGTTTATTTGTAGAGCATACTCTTGCGTAACGTATCAACTGATCGAGAGATACACATTAATCTTATGACGGATGAATATATTTCTTACGGATATTTAAAAAAGCCCCGTTCATACTGACTAGTTTAGTATTAAACATGGATTTCTCTCCTACCCTACTTCATTTATAGAATATTGTATACGGAAATAAAGGCCAAATGAACTTGAAATTTATGTTTGTTATTAAATACTATATACCACCTTTGTTCATTGTAACCTTTGAAATGGTGCCAAACACCAAAACACCATAAAAATAATTGCATAGTCAATAAATAAGCACTCGCAATATAAATTGCAGAAATTCACGTAAAGGAGAAGAAATAACGTACAAATCTCTATGTTTCAGATACCTGTATTTGCTGTCGGATTCTTACAAGATATATAGGGATGGATAACATACCTCGCCTGTCAGAGGCTGTGTATGTAGGACTGTGTCGTGAAGTAGGGAGTCCTTCAATTGTGAGGATGAGGAGAGAAATGATGGACACTGATGAGGCAGTGAATCAGCCTGTGAACATAATGAGAGGATTTGATAGAATGGAGAGTGGGAGTAGGCGTGAGGGATTCAGACTAAGGACTTCAGATGCAGATTGGATGTTCTGGCCTCCAGACTGCAAGGTGATATGTGATATCTCTCAGATCATTCTCTACCGTATTCCACAACACACTGTGATTCTGATGGAGTATGATGACCTACCACCGGGTTTTACCAGACTTAACCTGATGAGTCAATCTAATAATTCACAAACCATTTCCTCTTGCGTAGTAGTGAATCCCAAAGCATACCTTTCAAGTACATTATTCAGAGATAACCATTTGCGTTTCGTAAGGTCCTGCAATGTTCCTTTGACCAATGCTTTCCCTCATGGACCTTGTTCTACATATTCCTTATTCCAAGAAGCTGATACTGATTTTGCATTCTGTATCCAATCACATCACTGGCCAAAGTTAGCACTACCGTGGATAGAAAGAAGTAGTGAGCGGGGCTGGCCAGATCAAAATGTTGTAGATGGTATTTTAAGAGGAGGATTTCATGTTGTCCCTATCGGAAGCACGTCAGAGAATGAACTCGAATGGAGAATGTCTTTCTCACAAGCAGAACAAAAAGTCGTTTATTCAATGAATCATTGTCAGTTTTTGTGTTATGGTCTCTTCAAAATTTTTCTGAAAGAAGTTATTAATGGCAAGACCAATACATCCATTCTTTGCTCATACTTCATAAAAACTAATGTGTTTTGGGTCATACAGAACAATAACTCCCTGTCTTGGAAACCAGATAACTTATTGTCTTGTTTCTGGAAAAGCTTTAAATTATTGATATCCATGGTGCTTACTGGAAATTGTCCAAACTTTTTTATTCCACAAAACAACATGTTTAGAGTGAAAGTCACTGGTTCTGTACAATATTCGTTGCTAAGTCAGTTGTATGATTTGTACAATATAGGGATATCATGTCTACTATTAAGTGAAACAATCCGACCTTACCTCAGCCTTGCTATATCCAACAGGATATTGAGATTTAGTACAGACGAGAGAAGTATTATATCAGCCACTGATTTAGATAGGTGTTTATTTGGTGAATTATTAATATTTGATCAAACTATTCAGAGTGCTAAGGAATTTGCAATTTATATCAAACAAATGGAGAGAATGATTAGGGGAGTGTTGACATCGTATCAAACACTCATGTTACAATATATGACATCAAGTGTGCTAAGGAATATTGCCATGTTCTTACAGAGTTGTATGTATCTAAATGAAAATGGGAACAAGGCTTGTTATAATGCAAAAATAGCAGCCTTACTAAATCAGTCCTGTAACTTTGGATATTTATCTGATATTCTGTATCTTGCTATCCATTTCTACAGAACACGTAGACACGAAGACTCACTCAGGTTCTTACATAAAGGGCATGAGAGAATGACTTTACCGTATATCATGTATATGGAGCATGTTAATGTTTATATGTACAATTACTACATGAAAAGGAGTTCCCTAGGTACTAAGATGAGGAGGGCTGTTCTTAGAAATATTGATATTTATTGTGCTTTCAGTTACATTGACGAACTTGTTTTAGAGCAGGAGGTTAGTAAAAACAATAGCATGCTGACATTACACATCCCACCTCTGGTGATGTTACACATGTTGTTTATACTGAATCATTACAGACTGGGTGACACAGTCAGGTCACAACAATCTCTACAGGATCTACAGACTCTGCTTTACAATGATGATGGGACCTGTGTACCTCTTCTTCTCAGAGATATTTCCTGGCAAATTCTGGGAATCTGTCATCAAATTTTCGGGAATTATTTAGAATCCCTACGGTGTTATCATTTTTCTTTACAACAAGAATCTTTTCATAAGCTTCAGAAAGCAACATTGATAAGAATAAACAGTCTCCAAAATGAAGCCCTTTGAGGTTTTTGAATATGTGAATTTGTTAATACATCATTTTGATTTATTGTATGGCACTTGCATTTATAATTTTGTATTTTGTTTTTGCTGGATTTGATATTAATATACGCGAGGTCATGTAAATTTTATAGTTCTACTAGGGATATTATACACATGCCTTTTATATAGCTGACATTAATATTAATGCTTTTTTCTGATAAAAATACAAAAAATCCATTTAATAGAAGTATCACAAACAACATAATTCTGTTAAATAAGTGTGACTGTCCGTCCTTTATGTTATAAATGTTTGATTTTATGTAAAAAACTAAATTGTTGACAAGGGACATGATTTTATGTTTCGTTCATTGGTATAAAATAAACACAATCTTTAAAATCGTTAAAGGAATAAAGTAAGTATATTCTGAGTAAAAGTGGGAATTAATTAAATATTATTGTTCTTAGGAAAGATGTTATCCTCATTTCTTTCTCAAATTCAGATGTAACATAAAGTTTTAAGTTTTCATTATCTTATGTTTAAATTTCATTGTTATCTTAAGGAATTATATATCATAAATACATTTCACCCAGCAACTGTTGTCTAAAACATTTAACTGAAGGCAGAGACTGTCCTCCTTGGGTGACTTTTTAAAATTCCGTTGTTTATCGTTTCTTTATTCTAGTTTCGTGTTTATAACATACTGTTGAAACTATACCGGGTATTTCCATTAAAAACTTTCTGTCGTAGAGAAATAAATAAATGTTGACTTATACATTTCGTGTCATTCATTGCTATGTAAAATGTGGAGCATCTAAATTTGGAAAATAATCCTACAAATGTCTTGTCGGAAGATTTTTCTCCCAAAGTATAAAACTACGTCCGATTTGATTTAGATTTCAACGTTGTATGGGGGTACAGATTGATACAGAACAGTGAATACGTTTTCAAATCCTGAGACTATGCTGTGTAATATACTTTTTGCATTTTATAGATAATATAGAAACTATTTATAGATGATATGAAAAGAAAATTAAATGACCGTCATTATATGTCGGAGGAACTTATTCATATCAATCTCACTTTGATTTTTTAAAGAAAATAAAGTGAAGATTTTGAGTGAATTTAACTAACTAAAAATATCTATATCTCACGACGGATCAAAAGAGTGTGAACATGGTAGTTGTGTCCATAATACAAAGTTGTGTTTTTACACCTCAATGCTTAACAAGGAAGGATTTTTTTCATCCAATTTTTACAAGAACAAAACTAGATTGCTTCACGATTTTAAAATAACTCAGTAGATCATTATATGGTGTTTGAAACACTTGGGGGATTTAGTTACTCTCAAGAGTTTCATATTCAATGAGTTTAAAGGGCAAAGAAAAAACTGTAGAAATGATTTTAGATAAAGAGTTAAAATGTTATGCGTTTGCTGTCAATAACAAGTTTTAACAAGCACACTTGCGAACAGTATTGTTGTACTGCCTATTGCCCACGTCCAATAAAATGCAAGTATAGCAGTAAGTTTAACCGTTTATTGCTCCATGTACATAATGATGATGTTGATCATAGCAATGAAGTGGAAATGGTTAGATCTGAAACATTACAATGAATCAAATAAGAACAGAGAATACAATAGTTGACATTTCATGCAAAAGGTAAATAAATGTAACCTGACGAATGACTAGAACAAATGACTAGGACTATTACTCTATCTCATAACCTTTGTATAGGCTTAAACTTGCATAATCAATTGACATGTATTAGATTAACTTGATCAATCTATGTTTTACAGCATGCCATTAAATTTCTGCATAATCTATGTACTTAACACAATCAATGTTTTACAACATGCCCTCAAATTTTCCCGCACTTTTCAATACTATAGATGATTACATTTCACATGAAATAATAATACTAGACTAGGAGAAAATAACTGAAATATTTGAGACATATGTGACTGTGTAATCCAATACAAAAATGCCATATATTGAGACATAAACCTTATAAAATCTTATAAATCATGAAAAGTGCAACTCGCACATGTTATCTAAAAATAGATTCCACACACTACATCATAAACCAAGATGTTTTACAAAATAATGATCAAATGCATACAAAATCATAAACCGTACCGATTTGATAATGAATATTAAGCATTGCAAACAATAAAACTTACTCCATTGTGCGTCCAAGTTGCAGAGAACGAGGTAAACAGGTATGGTAAGAAGCTGCGAGCCAATCAACAATAAGAAAGGAAAATGTGGAATTGATATAAAAATGAAACCAACACATCAAGTTTTGATAATTCCGGATTGCTAAAAAATGTGACAACACAATTGTAGATCACTTAAGTGCACACATAGCACATGTAGACTACATAAGATTATAGGACTTTTGCGAAGACACTGACTTTTACAGTTGACGGCTTACTTTTACAACAGAAAAATATACGGTAGCTCTTTTGTGAAAAAATATTGATCTTAATTTTTAACAAAACAATAATAACGGACTATTTCAAAGATCGTATTACGTTGTCGAGAACGAAAACGGCAACATTCCTATCTTCAACACCCTCCCTTCAAGTCTTGACTAACGTCTGCAGAGTTTTCTTACCGAAATTTGTCTTCTTCTTTATATCATTTCTTAAGTTATTTAAAATAAAAGGATATATTAATTCTCGTGAATAAAGTATCCAAATAAATTTTATTTTACCATCAATTATAATTTTTGTTTGATAAATTATTTTAAGCCCCGAATACAATAACTTTCACCTCTTGAGATGTTTTCGATTTTCTATTTTCAATTCCGTACCTCCGTACATGACGCAGGTTTAAATGTCCAAGTAAGCTGTCGAATGTAAAAGTAAGTCTCTTCATAAAACTCCATAAGGGACTTTAAATGAAAATTTTGTAAACGATCCTCCGTTTTTTTATGGTTTAAAAAGAACATTCTGAAATGATCGATCAAACTATTTTAATGTTAGGGCTATTAAATAATAAATTTTAAATTTAAAGACTAAATTAAACTGATGTGTTATGCAGGATATTTTCTGATTGATCTTAATTTATTTAATTTATATCTATTATACATGAAAATTTAAAAGACGGGATATTATGTGTTCAAATATTTTGATAGCAAAACGAATTTTTGAATTGCTAAGTTCATCATTATTTTCCTTGTGAATGTACATCATGATTCCAAGGACTGGAGGGGATACTATCGAGTCTTACACGTATGAACATCAGAAGGTATAAACATTCTTTTTCTGTCATTCAATCAGTTATTTACAATGTTGTAACAAAAAAATTCGACATCAACGTTGCAGCTCATGTTGCTTTA
Source organism: Saccostrea cuccullata (assembly GCF_032062105.1). Taxonomy (NCBI): domain Eukaryota; kingdom Metazoa; phylum Mollusca; class Bivalvia; order Ostreida; family Ostreidae; genus Saccostrea; species Saccostrea cuccullata. The sequence continues at coordinate 3,548 of NW_026921698.1, read as the reverse complement.
ATACAAGTTTCATCAAAGGAAATGATTGATTAAAACTATTTTAATTTCATAGTTATGAACGCATTTTAGAATTAAAAATTAAATTAAAATTGATGTGTTATGCAGAATATTTTGTTATTGATTTTCGACTTATTCAATCTATATAAAATATACATGGAAAGTTAAAATACGGGAGAGGATGTATTCAGATATAGATATTTTGATAGCGAACCGATTTCTTTCTTATTATGAAATTCAACAATGTTTTCCTTGTTTTTGTTCATCATTTTTTATCATTCCAAAGTCGGGACGGGGGTTCTATTAAGTGTTTGATTGATTTATTGTATGTTGTTTAACATTCCTCTCGAGAATTTTTCACTCTCGTGGAGACGCCCTGACTTGACGGTGGATAGCTGCACATTTTGTCCTGAACTCGGCACTCGGGACCATTCAGACACTGAGCAGGGAAAAATCGTGCGAGCAATTTCTGTCATACGCGGCCTCGATCGGATTACATGGTCTTATTCGAAGGATCGGTCCCCACGTCCCACAGTGGAATTGAGATAGTCTACTCTTGTCACAGTCATTTAAAAGAAAAAAAGATATTAAACAATCTTCTTCAAAGAATACCCTGTCATGAATCTAAATTTGAATACTGTTAACTTTAAAAGCTGGCGTCTTTGAAAAAAATTCTTGGGACTAAAAGCTTGCATCCGCGAATAGTTTTGCTTTTTTATGCACCGGTTGACATTTAAATTGAAGAGACCTTTAAAGTTATGTACAATACTCGTATGCATTAATACATGTAATCGATATAATTTTGAAAATTGACTATTTATTTTTTGTTTTTATTATTATTTTAAGGATGGCGATGCTATCATATATAATTAAGCATAATTATGATTTTTATTAATTAGTTTTATCCACGGGATAACCCTCCTGACATATTGCTCTATTTTTACTTGAAAGTATTGGTTTTAAATGAAATTGTTATTTGACATGATTTTACGATCAGGTTAATAGATTTCACATATCATCACGTTGATGGATCAATTATTGTTGATTGTTAATTTTTTGATTATATTATACTTTAATTTCTCTCTAGGATAACCATAAAATTCATCATGATATCATACTATAATGAACTTCAATCCGTGTCCAATCTCTTTCATGATTTGAGAAGGACGCAAGGCTTTGATTATCACAAAGCTTTTATTTTTCCACTTGACGGAAATTTATATTAATATTCGAAGGGGGGGGGGGTTAATTAACTATACTGGGAGAAGGTTTACTATATGGTAGTTATTTGAGGATATATAACGAGTGTGGGGAGTAAAGACTTATCTCTCGGAGAAATTTAACTCTGACTAAATATTACTATAATTATACATATCATCTAAAAGATTGTTAAAATAGGGACGTAATATCAATCATCAATGGTTATTTCCATTCATATGTCAAATCGATGTATCATAGTGAACTTGAATAAAAAGTACTAAACAAAGTTTGACATATATGTTGACGTTGATTATAATTTTAAATAAAAAAAATATTAAACACGATGATCAACTTTTTCTGTCGTCAATTTCCTTTATTTATGAAGTAATACATAATTATAATCTGCCTAGGAATCCTATCTTTCCTATTTTTTTTCCAATTTCTAAATAAGCATTATCTACCTTTATTAGAGAATTAATGTCTTGATCCGTCATTGTTTGCATACCTGATAGAACAAGACTTGTTAAAGAAATTTTCGCATATGGCCTTCAAAAAAACCCAAAGATAATGTAGTTCAAGAACAAAAAAGTTAAATGTTTATTTGTGTATGCTTGAATTTTTATGGTAAAGTTTTCAAGAAATAAAACATTTTCTTACAGTCATTTCCTTAAATTACAACTTATATACATGTTTGAATTTATTGATTTTCAAAACAGCAGAACATTTTAATTATGCTACTTTGTTTTTATTTTAAAAACTCATTAATCTAGACAAATAGAAATTAGATCTGGAGAAACCTCTGTGATATAAAACATTGAAACACGGCGATTGAACAAATTTAAAGACGAAAACTTATTTTAGTTTATTCTTGTGATATTATCTTAGAGAAGCTTTCAGCTATTTTGATTTTTGTGATTTGGAAAAGTACGGTGGCATTTATTTAGAATGACGTATTGAAATACGATAAGCATACACTGCAAGGCACGATAATTCCTTATATGAAATTTAATTGTACCTTTGAAATTACATTATTGATTTGAAAATCGTACAAATATTTCTATTCTAACGTAAATTAAAGATTTCAATAACCCAACGTTTTCCTTTTCTGTTCAATACCGTTTTCTAGATTTAAAGGTAATGGTATCTTCGTTACATGTATTAGACAACAATATTATCCTGTTACTAACAACAGTGATTTGTCATTGAGTTCCAAAAACAGAGTACCTGTAAAAGTGTGCATGATACAGAATTTAAAGTAAGGTAAGCTATTTTTTTTCTCTTACAAGTGGCATTTTGTCGGGATATTTAGGAAACAAGGTACAAGTGTTGGTATTTTATATGTGAAAAGAGTCGAAGGTACAAATTTAGAGACAAAAAGATGTAAGTGTTTTCACCACCTCAAGAATGAATCCCTTAGAAGCATTTTGTACCATTCTACCTTTCCTTCAATATATTCTTATCATCTTGATTAGCTCATGCCTTAAAAATATCTTTTGAAATAAGCGCAATAGTACCTAAAATCGTTTTAATTTATAGAGTCAATGTGGTTGATATTTTACTTTAGAACTACTAAAGGTTAAGGGATACTATTTAAGAATAATCTTGACTTAAGTCTATTAAAATATATGAAAGATTACAAATCAAAGTAATGTGCTGGTACATGTCACAAAGTCCTCCTCAGATAAAATTTGATTTATTGGGAGTTTGAAGATGGTAAAAAGTAAACACTTTAAATCGCCACTAACAATATTCAGAGGCAGCGTGCTCTTTCTATTTATTAAAAAAAACAAAGTAAAACAAAGAATTGGTATAAAGTTATTTGTCTTTCAGATATCTACTATTTGATTCCTTCATATTTTTTTGAGAATGAATCACTTACCCCAGTTATCAGAAGCTGTGTGTATGAAGGACTGTGTCCTAAAGTAGGGAGTCCTACCCAAGTGAGGATCAGAAGAGAAGTAATGGACACTGAGGAGGCGGTTAGTAAACATGTGACAATAATGAGGGGATTTAATAAAATGGAAAGTGGAAGTACACGTGAGGGATTCAGGTTGAAAACTTCCGATGACGACTGGATGTTATGGCCTCCAGATTACAAGGTGATATGTGATCTCTCTAAAATAAGTCTCTATCGTGCCCGACAATACACAATGATTCTGATGGAGTGTGATGATCGTCCACCTGGATTTACCAAACTTAATCTGATAAGTCAACTAAAGGATGCTGAGACCATTTTCTCATGTGTAGTAATAAACACAAGTGTATATATTTCAAGTACATATTCAGAGATAATCATTCGCATTTCGTAAAAACTGCAATGTTCCCATCACTAATGTTGTCCATCATGGTCC
>NW_026921697.1:0-10209 GCF_032062105.1 Saccostrea cuccullata | reverse complement strand
GGAAGGGTCAATATGATAATTTAGCAACCCTCAAAGTATGATTTTTACTTTGTATATTAAAAATTGTACTTAAAAAAATCAATAAATTGTGTACTAGTCATCTACTGATGATATTCCATGAATGCTATTTGCTTCTTGCAGGTAAAACAGAACTAGAGTTACCGTACCTGAAGTTAGAAAAACCCAGGAACACGCTTATTACGTGGACATCTATCCTATGATCTGGAAGGAGTTTAAGAAAAGGGGATATGTCACCATATTTGCTGAGGACGAACCCTCGATTAGTGCTTTCAACCTTAGATTGAATGGTTTTAAGGAATCCCCCGTGGACCATTAATATATGAGGCCATTTTGGCAGGCCATCTGGGACTCCGAACTCCGAGAAAGGAGCAAGAGATATTGCACGGGCGGTACGCCACATCATCAATTTTTATTAGAGTATCTGAAAGACTTCTACGTGAAATATCAGAATGTTTCCAAATTTTCCCTGACATTTTTGGCCGAATTGACTCATTGGGATAACAACCCTGGAGAATATTTAGATGTGGACTTTGTGAATTCTTTGAAAGTGTTCAGCAAGTTGGGATTTCTGGACAACACTTTACTGATTGTGATGGGAGACCACGGTGCTAGGTATGGGAGAATCAGGCGCACGTTACAGGGGAAAATGGAAGAGAGGCTCCCCTTCATGAGTCTTCATTTTCCTCATCGATTTAAACTCAAACATCCTCATTTAATTAAACTTCTATCAAAAAATGCTAATCGATTCACGACACCATTTGATATTTATGTAACTCTCAAGGATGTCCTTGATTCCTCAAGGTTGTATAAACCTGTGACACCGAGCAGAGGAATCAGCCTCCTTCAGGAGATTCCAGCTAATCGGAATTGTGCGTCTGCTCATATTGACCTCCAATTGTGTTCATGTTTAGTGCAGAGTAAGGTGGACCCAAACAGTGATAATATAAAAACCATGGCGGACCAACTTCTTCGTTTTATCAATGATCTGACTCTGCCATTGAGGGACTCATGTCATGAGCTGTCAATTCATAAAATAAAATCTGCAAATTTAATAAGTCCTAATGAAAAGGTATTAGGAATCATGATAAAATATTTAAATATATGGCATCACAAATTATCATGATTATATTGGGAAAAATTATTGACTAGCATTCTAAAACCTTTCAATAATATAGGGTTGTTGAACTTATATTGGTGAATATTGTCATGAGTTGGCTGTTCAAATGCACGAGCTTGCGAGTGCATTTTAACAGCCAACGAGTGCCAATATTCACCAATATAAATTCAATAACTCCTTTATTATATAGTTTAAACATTTCCACATATTTTATAATAATTATTCCAACAAAAAATCCCTCAAATTAATGATTTTTTAGTATTGGTATTCAAATTAATGTCTGTATTACGTATATGAGTATGCCTGAAACATTCCGAATACGAGCGTTCAATATCGAACGCCCCGTTGTAAACAAAAAAAGTCGTCTGGTCAAATTCTCAGAGCTAAATTAAAGAAAGGAAGTGGCATCTAGGTAAGATGAGTTCATTTTTCACACAAAAATGAAATTATTTATTAAAATAAATAATGCGTTCAATATCGCATCATTCCGATGACCCTACCGAGCGATATGATTTGCTTATTTAGGTTTTAGTGGGTCTAATACATTCTATATTTTAATCAATAATTTCATTTTTGTGTGAAAAATGATCTCATCTTACCTAGATGCCACTTCCTTTCTTTAATTTAGCTCTGAGAATTTGACCAGACGACTTTTTAGCTCATCTGAGCCGAAGGCTCAAGTGAGCTTTTCTGATCACATTTTGTCCGGTGTCCGTCTGTCCGTTTGTCTGTCTGTAAACTTTTCACATTTTCAACTTCTTCTCAAGAACCGCTGGGCCAATTTCGACCAAACTTGCCACAAAATATCCTTGGGTGAAGGGGATTCAAGTTTGTTCAAATAAAGGGCCACGCCCTAATTCCAGGGGAGATAATTGAGAATTAGTGAAAATTTGGTGGTACGTTTTGAAAATCTTCTTCTCAAGAACCACTGGGCCAGGAAAGATGAAACTCATGTAGAATCATCCTCAGGTAGTGTATATTCAAATTTATTCAAATCATGTCCCCCAGGGATAGGGCGGGGTCACAATGGCCGACCAAAGTTTTATATAGAAATATATAGGAAAATTCTTTAAAAATCTACTATTCAAAAACAGAAAAGCTTTAATCACTCATATTTATATGGAAGCATCCCAAGGTAGTGTAGATTCAAGTTTGTTCAAATCATGACCCCCGGGGGTAGGGCGGGGCCACAATGGCCGACCAAACTTTTATATAGAAATATATTGGAAAATTCTTTAAAAATCTTCATCTTAAGAACAGCTAAGCCATAATTGCTTATATTTATATGGCAGCATCCCCAGGTAGTGTAGATTCAAGTTTGTTCAAATCGTGACCCCCGGGGGTAGGGCGGGGCCACAATGGCTGACCAAAGTTTTATATAGAAATATATAGGAAAATTCTTTAAAAATCTTCTTCTCAAGAATAGCAAAGCCATAACTGCTCATATTTATATGGATGCATCCTCAGGTAGTGTAGATTCAAGTTTGTTCAAATCATGACCCTCAGGGGTAGGGCGGGGCCAAACTTTTGGATTTAAACTTTTCAATAGTAAACCAATTACTACTTTTTCCTAGCCACAATGCTCGGGTGAGCGATGTGGCCCATGGGCCTCTTGTTTTGTTTACAACGGGGCGTTCGATACTGAATGCTCGTATTCGGAATGTTTCAGGCATACTCATATACGTAATACAAAATTAGCATTCAATAAAACGTCAAGATATTGAACGCTAAAATTCTCTGGATTTTTAACAGTATTTTATTAGAGACTATTCATTAGCTATATAATAAAATATTTTTATTTGATTCCAACATCAATGAAAGAAAGTTTAAACATTTTCCAGTAAGTGGTCTCTAGAAAAAATTATGCTTGTTAAAGATGTTTCTGCAAAGTAAAAGTTCTTAAGCTTCATTCAAGTCACTCTATGCCCTTTGATTAAAATTTTATTTTAGTGGTAATGTCATTTGATTGGTTAAACAGTTTTATCCATTTTGTATAACATAACTTGCCTGTGTCACAATTTATTACGTCAAAAACATATTACTCTGCTTGATGTTAAATTTTAAAATATGCAATATTTGAAGCCATTTTCGAAGGAAACTAGAACTGTCCAAACGGGACAAAATACCCCCCGCTGGGTTTTTCAGAAGTAAGTTTTTCCATAATAAAGATATGTATCAAACACGAATTATGAAATTTTTATTCCAGTGACCTTGAACTTCCCCAAATAACCTTGGGTCAAGGTCATGAAACACCCTTGGGTCATGGGCAATCTTTCAGTGAAATGAGAACCTACCAAGTTTATCCAGAAGAAAGATATGGACCGTACTTGAATTATGAAATTTTTCTTCCAGTGACCTTGAACTTCCCCAAAATGACCTTGGGTCAAGGTCATGACACACCCTTGGGTCATGGGCAATCTTTGTGTGAAATGAGAACCTACCAAGTTTATCCATAAGAAAGATATGGACCGGACACGAATTATGAAATTTTTCTTCCAGTGACCTTGAACATTCCCAAATGACCTTGGGTCAAGGTCATGACACACTCTTGGGTCATGGGCAATCTTTGTGTGAAATGAGAACCTACCAAGTTTATCCATAAAAAATATGAATCAAACATGATTTATGAAAATTTTCTTCCAGCGACCTTGAACATTCCCAAATGACCTTGGGTCAAGATCAGGACACACTCTTGGGTCATGGGCAATCTTTGTGTGAAATGAGAACTTACCAAGTTTATCCATAAGAAAGATATGGACCGGACACGAATTATGAAAATTTTCTTCCAAAATTTTCTTCTTGGGTCATGTCTTTGTGTGAAATGAGAACCTTTATCCATAAGAACTTTCTTCCAGTGACCTTGAACTTTCCCAAATGACCTTGGGTCAAGGTCATGACACACCCTTAGGTCATGAGCAATCTTAGTGTGGAGTAGTAGATTCTAATGTCCCTCTGTAAGAAAGATATGGACCGGACACGATTGCACAGACAGACGGTCAGACAGACAGACGGACAGATGGACAAGGTGATTCCTATATACCCCCAAACTTCGTTTGTGGGGGGTATAAAAATGGAAAAATCTTTTTTATAAACTGCTTCGTGGTTTATAAAGCATAAACTGTCCCAAGTTATGTTATAACATATTTATAACAAAAGTTGAAATAAGCTTCATTCCTTAAATAATCAGATGGTCTTCTATTTCAGGTTTTGAAATTTATGAAAACAGTGGATTCTGATCAAAGAGTAGCCAACTTTTAATAGTTCAGAAATAAATATGGATGTTGCACATTACCAAATCACCATGGAAACACTTCCTAACTATGCACAATACGAGGGCACAGTGACTAAGAACTTGAAGGACAACAAATATGAAGTTTTCCACAGTATTAGTAGTTTAGATCACTGTGGCAACCAGTCTGCTTGTGTGATGAAGCAGTACCCTGATCTCAGAAAATTTTGTCACTGCAGATAATATTTATGGAGATTTGATAAGACTTTTTCACATATCATGGATTCAAAATCAAGTTAAATGTGTTCATTAAGTTGGGATAAAAGGTAACATCATGATAATTGATCCAAACTCCTGAATGTATACTTCTAGGAATGCAGGCAGCATTTACTGGCATTTGAAGTTTTGGGTTATTTTTTTATTATGACCATATAATTGGAGGTTTTGGGGAATACTTATATAGATTTTGGTGTCTTTCTGTTTTCACAGAAATGTTAATTAACTTTTGAATGCTTGGTCCTAGGGTTTAAATATTTCATGTGTATTCCTTGTGACAATAATTTAAGACCAACTTTCTTCCGATACCAATGTTTTTTTTATTGTATAACCTTAACCTTGCAGTTTTATTTATTTTGGAAACACTTAAACAAAATTTTAACTTTGTTCTGACTTTTGAACATTTGATGCTATGACTTTTACATTTCCCATATGCATGCATACGTTGTGAGATTTAAGACCTTTCTTTGGGTACCATTACCTGTTTTTGAAAAAAAATCAAACAAAAAAACCCCAAAACATTAACTTTGGTCATAACTTTAGAATGGGTAATACAGTATTCAAATTTTCATATTTCACCTGTATATTCCTTGTGATAATTTAAGACTTTTCTTTGAGTAACAATTTTTTTTACTTCATGACCTTGACATTTGACCCGCTTTGACAAACTTAAACCTTACCATGGTTCCATGCAGGGACATCAGTGATTCACAAACACATTTTGTTCAAATATTTTTCTTTCTGTGATACATTGATATAATATTTTTGTAATGTATTTCATTGCTAATTGAATTCTTGAACAGGAAAACCCAAAGTGGTGAACTTTCTGTTTAATTTGTCATGTCACTGCTCAATGTGACTGTGAATTTTATTAATTTCTTGTTCATTTCTCATGTTTCTAGATGCCTTTAATCTTAGTAATTTGTATCCATTATTAAAGATGTACAAATTTACCATTGATGAAGTGCTTAATTAATCAAGAATATTGATCAGTATTGAATATTATATGCACTCTTTTGACACAAAGTGTATTACATTAATATTTGTTATATATGCATGTATTTATATATTTTACATTTGTGGGTTTCAATTAATTGGAACAAAATACTTGATGTTGTTTTACTTAAAATTTTGTATAAAAATATTTTAAATGAATTTCTATAAAACTTTGTTGTGGTTTTCCTTCTGTACGTAGTATTAATCCCACCGGGGGACGCGGGGACCGCTCCTTCGGATGAGTCCATATAAATTAACTGAGGTCCCTTGTCGCAGTAAGAGTTGGCATGAAAAAGATCCTTCACTGCTCAATGTTCGGAGTGTAGGTCAAAATTTGCAGCTCTGCACAGGCAAATGGTGCCATATCTCCATATGAGTGAAAATTTCTCAAGAGGGACGTTAAACAACATACAATCAATCCTTCTAGTACTCCGTTTAGTACATGAAGTTTAATTTTAAACTTTTTTGCCTATGTCTCTTTAACTTGCTTGGTCAATTAGTCATAAAAATTCCATGCAATTACATGAGGTCACACTGTCAATGTATTTATTAATACATTTATATGAATCTGTATTATTGCATTTATTTTATTTTTTTATCTAGACAAAATAGAAAAATTATTTTGGCTGCAAGTAAGACAGTCTGAGGCTTGAAATGTGCTGTAAATTAGCAAACATAAATATCTCGTAAATCCACAGGTACTTGGGGGATATCCCAAGTATTGCCCCCCACTCTTTTCCAATTTCATACCCCCCCCCCACACACACACACACTTGAAAAGTGGGAGGGTATAGTGATCGGGATGTCCGTCCGTTACACTTTGGATATCCATCTCTTATCCGCAACTCCTCTCATACCACTGAATAATTAAAATTTAATGAGACTTTCACAGATTCTTTCATACATAATGAAAATAAGGCACCTTCTAGTTTACTTTTTGATCTGAGGCTTTTATTTTGGGTTTATTCTTTATTGAGCTTCGTGAATTGCAGATAAGAGATGGGTACCCAAAAGTGTAACAGACAGAAGTACATCCTGATCACTATATAGTATGTACCCTCCCTCTTTTCAAGCGGGGGAGGGGAGTTTATAAAAATGTTAATGTAAAAATACTTTGCCTTGTTAGCCATCAAATTGGTCATTTCTTTCCATAATCCTCTAACACTACAGAACACCTTAATTCCTTCATCAATGAATAAAAAGTCTGTAAAACAGTTGGTCATATGTGTTTCCATCTTTGTGATATTTAATAATTTGTATCTCAGAAGTATTTTACTAACAAAGGCAATTTTCATTAGCTGACAGAAAATACAAAGATCAAAATAAACTAACTTTGTAATGGGAGAATCCAAATCTCCAGAAAAATAGCATGAAAACTTTCTCTGAATGTGCTGATATCCTCAATCAACCAATAGTTCAATTTAATTTCAATTGACAAAACCTGGGAGTGCTGCAAGCACCTGGAGTAATCTCACCCTCTCTCAACAATATATAGTTTATATATAATAAATGTGTCTTATTGAAAAACTTTATTAGAAAAAATTATGAAAGAAAAAAAATTAAATATTACATGATGTTATCACTATAAATACATAATGTTTCAAGCATTAATATTTTTTGGGATTTGAGCTCTACAAAAAGTTATACGAGCAGTATATGTTTCTCAAACAGTGGCCTGCTTAAGTAGTCTCCCTTTAATAAGATATCTGACCTGACATATTACTCACAACATTTTATATTTCTTAAAAGATTATTTTTTAATTGCATTAATTGGTCAATCAATGTTGAATAAATGTAGAACTTTTCCACTGTTTCTCACAAAAATGTTTGCTACTTTGTGTCCATCACATCAGTTTGCCAAGAATATCCATCATTATTAATCAATCCAAGTTTGTTCGCTATCAGTTTGTATCCATCACATCAGTTATCCAAGAATATATCCACCGTTATTACCTGGTAATCAATCCAAGATTGTTAGCTAGTTTGTGTCCATCACTGGAGTTGTCAAAGAATATATCCACCGTTATGAATCAATCCAAGTTTGTTAGCTAGTAGTTTGTGTTCATCTGACACTAAAGTTACCTGTACGAAAGTTCGAGGCGGAATAGGCACGGCTTGGGCACGGCTAAGACACGGAATCCGCACGGGTTTTTAAAAAGACGCACGGGTTCTGCATGTCCAAGACACGGACACGGCTTCCGTGTCTGAAAGTTAGGAATTCTCACTCACAGAAACCCGTGTGGAGGTACGGAATCCGTGTCCCAGGGAGACGGTTTTTAACTCAGGCGGGTTTTGCTTCAAACTATTTATTTATATCTCACGGCTTTTTACTGAGCATGCTCAATCATAACTTCCTTTATTTGAATATTAAATTGGAGGGATTCATGGTCATGAGCCAAGTCAATGTGTCTTTTTGCTCTATTTAAAGGATATTTAACTAATAGATGTCAGTTGGAGTTGTATTTATGTCAGTCTGGGATAATTTCTTCACTTTTGAACTAAATGCAGTAAGTGTAATATAGAATAAATAAGTCAATTTTTCAATTTTCATGATCTTTCTGTATTGCAATGTTGACAATGAACATGATGAAATAGTTTAGGTTTATTTGAATGACTTTAGTTGGACTTTCACTAATCATATATAGTATATTTTATGTGACATCACTCTGCTTAGGTGAAAGTTTTATTTATTAAACTAAATTCTTTCTCAGATAATGTGCAAACTTAGCTTCTAGATTAAATTACAATTGAATATTGTACATTATCATTAAAATCTTAATTAAAAACTAGCATGGATTGTAACTGATAAAGTTAATCTTTAACAGAAAGTAAACACATTCATATAAGATTTTTAACTTTTGAAATTCTAAAACTAAGCATTAATGTAAAGCAACGTGAAGTTAGTTTGGTTTCAGTCACCATTTTGGCATCCACAGTTAATACATCAGGAGATTCTCTAAAAGCCATGACCTAGATCTAAACAAATGCACAGATCCCGTGACTCCTTATATGGTATACGGCACGGCTTTTTTGACACGGGTTTCCAAAAAACCGTGTTTCCATATATGGAAAAGGACACGGGTTTCAGACACGGGTTTACAGAATCCGTGAGTCCATATATGGAAACTAGCACGGCTTTCTGGCACGGGTTTTGGAAAACCATGCCATCTCATTTAAATATTTCGGCCAATATCCCGTGCCGTGTCCGTGCCTCGACCACTTTTAGGCACGGCTTTCCTTACATACTTTACATAGGAGCACGGAATGCTAAAGCACGGGTTTCTGGAGACGGAATCCGTGCCTGAGCCGTGTCCAAGCCGCCCGGACTGTTTCGTACGGGTATCCAAGAATATTTCCACCGTTATTAATCAATCCAAGTTTGTTAGCTAGTTTGTGTCCATCACTGAAGTTATCCAAGAATATATCAACCATTATTTAATCAATCCAAGTTTGTTAGCTAGTTTGTGTCCATCACTGGAGTTATGCAATAATATACATCATCATTAATCAATCCAAGTGTGAAAGTCATTACACATGGAAAAATGGCTCCTCTTCCCAAAGATTGGCATACGTTGGAACTCCTGAAGTTATTATAATGGATGAAAGCTAAAGAAAACGAAATATTTAAATGTACTTTTGACAAAATACTTTTTTTTTAATCTCACATATATGCAGACTGAAATCAAGCATGAAATACATGTATATATGTTCAAAATTAAATATTTTGTCCACATTGGAGTAATTTTTTCACATGACTCACTTGTAAAACGTACACCTACCCTAGGGGTCATGATTTGAACAGATTTAAATCTAAAATCTGTTCTTTAATAGAGAAATTTTTTCCGAGATATATTTCTACCAGGTATATGAAATTTTGATTGTGGCCTCCAATCCCCAGCAAAACCACCTTTGTATGATTTGATCAAACTTGAATGTAAATTTCACAGTGGATTGAATCTTATTCACGTAAATTTGAGTGGCTTAATTGTTGAGAGAGACGTTTAAGACAACTAAAAGTTGATAAAAATTGAATAAAATTTACAAAAAAATGTCTTTTACCAATTATATTTTTTATATCCTAATGCATCAAAATTTATTTTTTGTCCCTAAGGGATGAAAAATAGGAGAAAAATCTTCATGACAAGCATAATATAATATAGGAACCACCAGGAAACTCAAGCAGTGAGATGAAGATTCTACGACTCGGGCCAAGTGCGGTCCTGGGCCTGTAGACTCCTAGATGGAAGCTGTGTTAGATGCCTCACACTAACAAGAAGCCCATGGGCCACATTGCTCACCTGAGTAACTGTGGCCATGCTTTTTTTTTTACTATATTCCACCTTGTAATACCTTTTATGACCCCACCCTACCCCTGGTGTCATGATTTTAAGAATTTAGAATCTACATTGTTCCAGATTGCTTCAACATACTTTTCAAAAAGATTTTTCAATAAAATTAGATTCAAAACTTCGATTCTCTATTGTAGCCATGTCTACACCATGGGTTCATGATTTGAAGAATTTAAGAAGATCTTAAGGACGTTCTAAACACTAACAGAAACTGTTTTTTG
>NW_026921696.1:0-10036 GCF_032062105.1 Saccostrea cuccullata | reverse complement strand
GAGCTGGTCAGCCATTTTGGCCTGTTGTCTGATCCACCTTTCCAGCAGTTGTTGATTGTCCAGCTCCAGTTTACGGAATTTCTCCTCTAGACCTGTGTACGTCAGCTGTAAGGCCTGATGCTCATCCTTAAGCATCTTTCAAAAGCATAAAAATGAGGAATACAAATACATATGTCTATATAGCATGAAGTTAAGCTAATTTCAGTTCTATATAGTTTCAATATGCAGCTGAAGTTAGGTACCCTGAATGCTATTAAAAATATCTCAAATCCATGAATATTTTTTAAGTGATTTGAATGTTTCAACAACTCATTATTTTAATAAGTATTTAAACCTTGATATCTGGAATATCTGGAAATCTCTAAGTTTTTTTTCTCAACCCCATTGATTTCAATTGTGTAGAAGCTATATTACTACATAATACAAAATCATGAACTCCATTTATTTTCAGTACCTGATTTGTGGCCTCTAATTCCATTATTGTACTTTCTAAATTTTTGATTTCCATCTTCAATGCCAGTTCATTTGCAAGTAGATCATTTAGTCTGAAAAAAAAGATGTATTACATTACAAGATCACTGAATTTTATAGCCTTTCACTGGTAAACTGTCACAAATTTCATAATGCCTAACAAAAGGCCAATGGGTCACATTGCTCCCAAGCACTTTGGATAGGAAAAAGCAGAAATCAGTCATTATTGTAAACTTTTAATATAAAAGTGGTTTTGGGGAAAAGGGGGAAAAATGATTTGAACAAACTTAAATCTACACTACCTGGGAATGCTTTGATATAAATACTATCAATCATGACTCTGATAAGAAAAAAAGTTTTCCTTATGTAAAACTTTGATTTAAAGATTTGTTTCAATACTGTAAACCACCTATTAACCGCATCATCTTTTATTCGTGATTCATCAATTTGAAATGAATTGGCGACAATTAATTTTTGCGACTGAGAAAACGTTACCTACAAATACTTAAGGAAAATGAATGGTTTGTGGTGATTAATATTCGAGAGTTAGAGTAGGTCATGGAACTTGCGGATATTTCTCGCAAGCAAATAAAGGTTAGTTTACAGTACATTCCATAAAACTTTTTTCCCACACTACTCCCGTAGGCTATGCTTTGAGCCATTAAAATCTTAAATCATACCAGGAAGCTCAAGTTTCATCTTTGCAGATGCCGTGGTTCTCGAGAAGAGGATTTTTTCACCCTTTATTTTCCAAATAATGTAAAAATTTGATCACCTTTTCTGGCTCTGTCTTACACCTTAGTCCTATATTTGAACACTTTACAACCCCATTAATCCAGTTTTTCAACTTTGGTTAAAATTGGTTAAGCGGTGCTCAGAAAGAAGTTGAAAGTGTGAAATGTTTACAGATGGACATACAGTATATAGCTAGACAGACAGAGACTATAAACAATAGGTGGCCAGGCTCCAGGACATAGTTGAGCTCAATTTTGAAACAAGTCTCATTATTCACCTTAACCTTGATGTAGGGAGCAGGCTAAAATAGGTTAAGCATGCTCCCCAAACCCTGTTCACCTTAACATCTGTGAATTATTGTTTAAATTAACATGCATTCTCTGTAAGCACCAAAAAATTTACTATAGGGCTTGGAAACGACATGTCTCCGATTTTGATGAAATTTGCACCACAGGTGCACCTTGGTACAAAATCAGCAAATATGGTGTTAGAAGTTTCCCACGTGCACCCGGTTGCCATGGAGACATATTGAATTTGGCCATTTTCGGCCATTTTTGACTAAACAAAAGCATGAAAATTGAGGAAATATGAATGCATTTTTATTTTATGTAGTGAACTAAATATAAATCTTTGTATCATAAGAAAACATCAACTGTTAAAGAATACAGGGCATATAACCAGTTATTGAATTACCCCACTCTTAAAAAGGGTTTCCCAAAATACAAGTTTCTCAAAATGTGAAAAATGGAAAATTTGGATTTTTTGAGAAATTTAAGGTTAAATAAAAAAAATTGTCTACGGAAATTTTTCAAATCATATGCGTGTCGTCAAACTTCAGTATTAGTAGTGCCCCCCATAAAAAAATTGGAGTGGGATCTCAAGGCTATTTTTAGAACATGTATCTAAAAATAGACATATTTCAGAAAAATCAAAAAAATGAAATTTGGGAGAGTTTTAGATGCCATTGCTAGGTAATTATGAAATATACTGTAAAAGTCAATGTGCTAATGTCAGAGACTGGACACCAATAACTACCATGCATATTATTTTCAGGGATTTCCGTTTTCTTTTTTATAGCTTCAAATGCCTAAATATAGACATGTCTCATAAAATGATGAAAAATGTCAATTTTTCCCATTTTAAGTCCACAATCATAAATAATAAAAATATGGATCTCTCCAATATTTCATCAATAAGAACAAGGAATAGTATAATATCTCACAAATTATTGAGGACAGGCTCTCATCTCTGTAAATAGTACAAATGTCTAAAAATAGACACATATGAAATTAACTGTTAAATGTTGATTTTCCACTAATTCTCAAGAGTGGGGAAATTTACCAACTTACAGTCACTAACTGTAACTGATATTATGTGACTGACAAGAACAAAAGAACATTCAATGGAATAGCATGATAAACAGAGGTTTCCATTTCTATTTATAGTAACACATGTTTAAAAATAGACGTAATGCAAAATATCGGGATAATGTCGTTTTTTGTAATTTTTAAAAAAAATTTTGGATGAATAATTGCTGACTATCTGTTTTTAATTGCTATTGGCATATGTGATGAACAAGTAAAAGAAAGCCTTATATCAAACACAGAATGAGAAGCAGAGGTTTCCATTTCTATTTATAGTAACACATGTTTGAAAATAGACGTACTGTAAAATATCAGAAAAATGTAGTTTTTTGTACTTTTTTCTCACATTTTGGATAAAGAATTGCAGACTATATGTTTTTAACTGCTAATTGGCATATGGTGACCAACAAGTAAAAGAAAGCATATACGAAATACAGAATGAGAAGCAGAGGTTTCCATTTCTATTTATAGTAACACATGTTTTAAAAATAGACGTGATGCAAAATATCGGAAAAATGTCATTTTTTGTACTTTTTTCTAAATTTTTGGATGAATAATTGCTGACTATATATGTATTTAACTGCTATTGGCATATAGTGACCAACAAGTAAAGCTTAAGAAAGCATTATATCAAATACAGAATGAGAAGCAGAGGTTTCCATTTCTATTTATAGTAACATGTGTTTAAAAATAGACGTACTGTAAACTATCGGAGAAATGTCATTTTTTGTACTTTTTACTAATATTTTGGATGAATAATTGCTGACTCTCTGATTTTAACTGCTATTCGCATATGGTGACCAACAAGTAAAAGAAAGCCTCATATCAAATACAGAATGAGAAGCAGAGGTTTCCATTTCTATTTATAGTAACATGAGTTTAAAAATAGACATACTGTAAACTATCGGAAAAATGTAGTTTTTTGTACTTTTTTTTTCACATTTTGGATGAGCAATTGCAGACAATATGTTTTTACTGCTATTGGCATTCAGTGACCAACAAGTAAAAGAAAGCATATATGAAATACAGAATGTGAAGCAGAGGTTTCTATTTCTATTTAAAGTAACACATGTTTGAAAATAGACATGCTGCAAATTCTCGAGAAATGTAGACTTTCGCACTTTTTTTCTAACATCAGGGATGGTCAAAGTGCGGACAAACGGCTTTTATTAGTTATTGACAGAATGTGACTAACGAGTATGAAAAAGCTTTAGCTAAAGTGTATAAGAGTAATGTTTAAGGGTATTTTTACATTTCTGCCTATAGTAACACATATTTATAAATAATCAGGAAAATAAAGAATCATTCGTTTTTCTCAGATTAGGGATATGAAATTTGCAGTCAAACTTTCATTAGCTGTAACTGACATGGCTAATTGTATTTGGTGCGCCAGCGCGTCCACCTCATTCCAATACATATATCACAAAAGTATGTTCTCCCTGCATTAAAACACTCAAATGACAGCGATTTTCTTTATAATTTAAGCATTATCGTTTATATTCAGGTCGACAGCTCAAGTCCGATTGAAATTCTTTTGTTAGGTGGATCCAGAAATTTTTTTCCCTAGAAGGCGGTGGCTCAAGAAAGAAAGAAAAATGGTGTTGAAAGAAGTTCAATTTTGTAATGACCCTAGAGATTATTGCCATGAAAATCAAGTCTTTGAAAAGGAGATAAAACTCTAGGGTTATAACAAAATACTTTGTTACATTCATGTCAGAAGGAAATTAAAAGTGAGAGGGGGGCCCAAACATGAAATCCTATTTCATGTGAGGGGGATTGAACTTCTTTCAGTACCATTTTTTTAAACACTACCACTTACCCTTATTCGATTACAGTGCAAAATGCCTGCTGAAAAGGGGGGGGGCTAAATTTACTCCCCATTATTTATTACCTATGTGATGTCTATCTTTGAACCCCCCCCCCCCCCCCCGTTCCAACACTTACATGTATGTTTATACGTAAAATAAATTTATAAACACCAAAACAACAATTTTTTTTTGAATGCTTTAGTTTAAGTCTAGAGAAATATATACATGCATGTATAGAGAGAGAGAAATCGAAAGTAAGCCAACTCAAAAAATTTCGGCAAATTTCAGATTACTTTTGGACAAATTGTGGTGAGGCATGCATCTATCAAAGGGGATCTGGATCCCTGGAATCATTATACCCCCCAAACGAAGTTTGGGGATATATAAGAATCAGCTTGTCCGTCTGTCTAGCTGTCCATCTGTCTGTGCAAAAATGTCCATATATCTTCCTTAATGAGGAACATTAGAATCTACTACTCCACACAAAGATTGTCCATGACCTAAGTGTGTGTCATGACCTTGACCCAAGGTTATTTAGGGAAGTTAAAGGTCACTTGAAGAAAAATTTCATTATTCGTGTCCAGTCCAAATCTTTCTTATGGATAAACTTGGTAGGTTCTCATTTCACACAAAGACTGTCCATGACTTAAGGGTGTGTCATGACCTTGAACCAAGGTCATTTTGGGAAGTTCAAGGTCACTGAAGAAAAATTTCATAATTCGTGTTCGCTCCATATCTGTCTTATGGATGAACTTGGTAGGTTCTCATTTCACACAAAGACTGCTCATGACCTAAGAGTGTGTCATGACCTTGATGCAAGGTCATTTGGGGAAGTTCAAGGTCACTTGAAAAAAAAAAATTATTTGTGTCTCGTCCATATCTTTTTTATGGCTAAACCTGAGTCTACTACTTCACACAAACATTGCTTATTACCTGATTTTCTGTCATGATTTTGATCCAAGGCCATTAATGCAAGGTCAAGGTCACTGATGCGCCTTCGTTTCATTTATGAAAATATTATGAGCAATTACATTTGCATTAAAAATGTTTTAGCATTTCTCTCTTCTCTTAGAATAAGATCCATTAAATATTCATGATTTAGCACCTCTGAAAAACCCAGCAGGGTATTTAGTCCCGTTTGGACAGTTCTAGTTTAAACTGACATAGTGATTTGAGACACCGACTCCTAGGGAAAATTTTCTGGATCCACCTAACAAAAGAATTTCAATCGGGCTGGGGCTATCGAGCTGAGTATAAACGATATTGCTTATTTTATAAAGAAAATTGCTATCATTTGAGTGTTTTAATGCACGGAGAACATTCTTTTGTGGTATATGTATTGGAATGAGGTGGACACGCTGGCGCGCCGAATACAATTAGCCATGCCAGTTACAGCTAATCAAAGTTTGACTGCATCCCTAATTTGAGAAAAACGAATGATTCTTTATTTTCCTGATTATTTATAAATATGTGTTACTATAGGCAGAAATGTAAAAAATACCCTTAAACATTACTCTAATACACTTTAGCTAAAGCTTTTTCATACTCGTTAGTCACATTCTGTCAATAACTAATAAAAGCCGTTTGTCTCTGTTTCCACCATCCCTGATGTTAGAAAAAAAAGTGCGAAAGTCTAAATTTTCTCGAGAATTTGCAGCATGTCTATTTTCAAACATGTGTTACTATAAATAAAAATAGAAACCTCTGCTTCACATTCTGTATTTCGTATATGCTTTCTTTTACTTGTTGGTAATAGCAATAGCCAATAGCAGTAAAAACATATTGTCTGCAATTGCTCATCCAAAATGTGGAAAAAGTACAAAAAACTACATTTTTCCGATAGTTTACAGTATGTCTATTTTTAAACTCATGTTACTATAAATAGAAATGGAAACCTCTGCTTCTCATTCTGTATTTGATATGAGGCTTTCTTTTACTTGTTGGTCACCATATGCCAATAGCAGTTAAAAACAGAGAGTCAGCAATTATTCATCCAAAATATTAGTAAAAAGTACAAAAAATGACATTTCTCCAGAGTTTACAGTACGTCTATTTTTAAACTCATGTTACTATAAATAGAAATGGAAACCTCTGCTTCTCATTCTGTATTTGATATAAGGCTTTCTTTTACTTGTTGGTCACTCTATGCCAATAGCAGTTAAATACATATAGTCAGCATTTATTCATCCAAATTTTTAGAAAAAAGTACAAAAAATGACATTTTTCCGATATTTTGCATCACGTCTATTTTTAAAACATGTGTTACTATAAATAGAAATGGAAACCTCTGCTTCTCATTCTGTATTTCGTATATGCTTTCTTTTACTTGTTGGTCACCATATGCCAATTAGCAGTTAAAAACATATAGTCTGCAATTCTTTATCCAAAATGTGAGAAAAAAGTACAAAAAACTACATTTTTCTGAATATTTACAGTACGTCTATTTTCAAACATGTGTTACTATAAATAGAAATGGAAACCTCTGCTTCTCATTCTGTGTTTGATATAAGGCTTTCTTTTACTTGTTGGTCACCATATGCCAATAGCAATTAAAAACAGATAGTCAGCAATTATTCATCCAAAATTTTAGAAAAAAGTACAAAAAACGACATTTTCCTGATATTTTGCATTACGTCTATTTTTAAACATGTGTTACTATAAATAGAAATGGAAACCTCTGCTTATCATGCTGCATTCCATTGAATGTTCTTTTGTTCTTGTCAGTCACATAATATCAGTTACAGTTAGTGACTGTAAGTTGGTAAATTTCCCATCTCTAATTTGAGAATTAGTGGAAAATCAACATTCATATGTGTCTATTTTTAGACATTTGTACTATATATAGAGATGAGAGCCTGTCCTCAATAATTTGTGAGATATTATACTATTCCTTGTTCTTATTGATGAAATATTGGAGAGATCCATATTTTTATCATTTATGATTCAGTGGAGCTTCAAAATGAGGCAAAAATTGACATTTTTATCATTTCATGAGACATGTCTATATTTATGCATTTGAAGCTATAAATAGAAAATGGAAATCCCTGAAAATAATATGCATGGTATTTATTGGTGTCCAGTCTCTGACATTAGCACATTGACTTTTACAGTATATTTCATAATTACCTAGCAATGGCATCTAAAACTCTGCCCAAATTTCATTTTTTTGATTTTTCTGAAATATGTCTATTTCTAGATACATGTTACTAAAAATAGCCTTGAGATCCCACTCCAATTTTTTCATGAGGGGACACTACTAATACTGAAATTTATCAGACGCACAATGATTGAAAAATTTCTGTAGACAATCTTTTTTATTTAACCTTAAATTTCTCAAAAAATGCCAAATTTTCCATTTTTCACATTTTGAGAAACTATGCTATTTTGCCGAACCATTTTCTAAGAGTGGGGTCAATTCTGGAATAACTGGTTATATGCTCTGTATTCTTTTAACAGTTGATGTTTTCTTCTGATACAAAGATTTATATTTGAGTTCACTACATAAAGATAAAAATGCATTCATATTTCCTCAATTTTCATGCTTTTGTTTGGTCAAAAATGGCCGAAAATGGCCAAATTCAATGGATCCGTCTCCATGGCAACCGGATGCACGTGGGAACTTCTAACACCATATTTGCTGGTTTTGTACCAAGGTGCACCTGTGGTGCAAATTTCATCAAAATCGGAGACATGTCGTTTCCAAGATTTTTTGGTGCTTACAGAGAATGCATGTTAAAGTCTCATTTTTACAAAAGGATTAGTTTAGCGAAAAAGTGAGACTGGGATCAAGAGTGAGCTCATCTTTATGGCCACAAAGACCAAAAATCTCTCTTGAGATTCTCAGCTCAATTAAGGTTACAAGAAAATTAGTCACCTGGCATCCCTTCCTTGAAGCTCCTTTCTTTATCTTGAAGGGCATTATTTAGGTCAATTATCTGCTGTGTGTTCTACAATGGAATAACATTGGTTTCACAAACAATCCGAATAAGAATTATAAATACAGGGTGTCCCATAATATTAGTTACATGGTCTTTTAGTGACAGGGTATGGGATGATACCTGGTTAGTAAATTTCATACCTGACTAGGCGGAGCCGAGTCAGGTATGAAATTTACTAACCAGGTATCATCCCATACCCTGTCACTAAAAGACTATGTAACGAATTTACCCCACCGATGTAACATTTACGTTTTATCTGTAGTTTATAAATGGTTTTCTCTGCTAAATCCTTCAGCACGCTTTATACTGTGCCTATTATGACGTCACGTTGTGTTAATGACGTAATAAATCGACCGGATATATATTTACAACTGACCGGGTATAAGTAATCCACTTCCTTCACGTGACAGACTTCAACCAATCGTAAGCCAGGATTTCATGGAAAAATCAACAGAGGTGGGGTAATATGATACCATTTTAAATTATTGTCAAAATGCGGGTTTCCCAATTTCTTTGAAATTTGTCTCATTAAATATTTGAGTAATTACTATTTTAGCAAAAAATAATATCAGTTAAAATTTTTCACATAGTTGAAGTAATGTAGCCACATAATTACATCAAAAAATGGCTAAATATTGCATTTGAAGCAAAACTGATTTATCAAATAAGCTGGGTACCCTCATTTCAAAACTGAAATTTTAAATTCAGTCTTAAAATTCTTACTAAACCTAAATCTTAATCTTTAATTTATCTAAAAAGGTATATATCCAATGAAAATCTAGATTATAACTAAAGAAAATGCATTGTTGTCTTAAGTTATGGAATTTTGTGCAATGTCAACATGATCATTACCTCAATGGAACATGGTTGGTCATTTGTTAAAAACAATAGCATTTTTCAAAGTGAACTCATTTTGTTGTGTTCCTTTCATTGTCCATAAAATTTTGTGAATAAAATTGGACAGTATATGCAATGTTTATAGTGCATTTCTTGTCATTTAATATTCATTACATTATATTTTATATATTCATGAAATGGTATCATATATTCTGGGACACCCTGTATAATAGAATTCTGAATTTGATTCAAAATATGAAAGACAAATGTATAGCTCTTTTTATAGCGAGCGCAGCGAGCTCAATTTACTAACATGAAAGAACAGAGGAAATTCGGATTGAAATCTGTACATACGTCAGCCAAATTTCTCTGTGCAACATTCCCAGAATTCCTGCACTACCCAATGTCCTTTGCGGGAATAAATCAAAAATAGTAAAAAAAATTAAAGGAACATTGTTTCTTACCGAAATCTTAACGAAATGATTTTGCCTTACCTTATTCAAAAAAACACCCCCATGCCACAACACCGGCTTTCACCTTGCCCTTCGGAAATGATAAAGTCTATGTCACCGGAAACTTACGAATTTTGACGATATGCTAATTGGAACCATGTCGGTTGCTTCCGTGAAATAGATAAATAAATAAATAATAACGTAAAGCATGAAAGGCTTTCAGTTTACAGAAATCTTTCAAAAAAATAACTCTGCAATGTTTTTCAACCAAAATTGTGCTAGATCTATAGTTTAAATATATGCTTGGCCGTTTCGTAGTCTCACGAGCTTGTGACGTCAAAGCTAGTCTAGATGTCTCGTGCTACTTGTATGTTTGAAGTGGCTGATCAATTTTTCAAGTGTTTTGAATACAACTGCGCTCGCCTCAACGG
>NW_026921695.1:0-10016 GCF_032062105.1 Saccostrea cuccullata | reverse complement strand
AAGTGATGCTAATGAAATCTTAAAAACAATTTAATTATATCAATATTTCATGCCGCTGACTTGCAAAAAATATAGCATTCGGTCATACAAGTATAATTTTAACAATGAAATTGCAGAATTTAGACAGGATCACAGCACTTTTTAGAAACTATAATGCGTGTTGAAAATATTTATATACTACACTTGGAAATTTATCTTGGTTATGCCCTTGCACTATCGCCGGCAATAGCTATCTAGGCAGTTCTAAACATGTTGAAGGGAAAAAAAAGATAAAAAATACATAATTATCTCACCAGCATGTCATTGCGCAGCAAAGTCGTCAGCAGTTTATCTGTCCTCTGAATGGGTGAAACGTTTTGAATGGCACTACTATCGATAAATTCTTACACTAAACCAAGCTATGGTGCTGTTATGAACTTTGTAGATCTACCTTTATTTACGTGCCATGCTCTTAAAACAGGAAATACGAGTTCGTTAATTTGAAATCCTAATCCCGACTCAAATTTGACATCGTAAAGAAAAAAAATTGTTTTATTTTTTTTCTTCTGAAGATTCAAAAACATAAACGGCGGGTTTGTAAACCGAAAAAAAATTGGCTTTAAATATGTAATTAGATTATTGGCATATCAACCTGGAGCAAATGAAAATATGTTCAAATAATTCATATTCATGATTTCACTATATAATCAATAGACTCCAACCCTAACACCAGAACCCCTCACCCAGGGGCCATGCCATTCACAATTATGAAAGAGGCAGCGTTATATAACATAATTTTGTACTTGGCTAGTTTATTTAATACCATGGAGCAGAGGAGAATATTTTCTCAGAGTTCATGCATTTTCAGTATATAATCTATTTAGCTGCGCCCCAGCACTAGAACCCCTGACCCAGGGGCCATGACTTTCACAATTTTGGTAGAGGCAGTCTTATTCAACATAACTATGTACTATGTTAGTTTATTCGATGCCCAGAAGCAGAGAAGAAGATTTTCAAAGAATTTATGCATTTTCACTATATAATTTATTCAGCCCGCCCTAGCACTAGAACCCCTGACCCAGGGGCCATGAATTTCACAATTATGGTTGAGGACTCAATGCTGATTACAATCATGTATAATAATTTGTCTGCTTGATGTCCAGGAGTAAAGAAGAAGATTTTTAAAGATGGCATTAATTTTAGTTGTTTCGGCTTCACCCCTCATGCTCCTGGGACCATGAAATTCAAAATTTTTGTTCCCCTTTACCCGTAAATGCTTTGTGCCCAATTTGGTTGAAATTGGTTGAGTGGTTGCAGAGAAGAAGCTGAAAATGTTCTAAATGTTACGCACGGCTCACGACGACGGACGAAAACGGATAGCAATAGGTCACTTGAGTTTACTCAGGTGACCTTAAAAGTGTTAAACAAACATTTTTTAAAGAGCAAAATAGATAACTATTCATATTTAACATTTTTTTTTGTATAAAAATGTCATTTTTTGAAACGAATAAACTTTGAATACCTTGAGGAAATGTTATAAAAGCAAAACACGGTAAAATTATGGTTGAAAAATTGATGAACATCTCAGTCTTCTTCCTGAAAATACATGTAACATTAGATTGATTGTACATTGTTTAACGTAACTCTAGATTTTTTCACTCACATGGAGACACCAGGGTTTTTTGCTGAAGGTATTGACCTACATGTAAATGTATACTCGGCACTTAAGGTCATTGGGTAGTGAGGGTTTTTTATCGTGACACGGGCCCTACCTTTTTAAGGTCATATCCAAAAGATTCGCGACCTTCACTTCTAGTGCCGAGGGCTTGGCGAAGGAACAGTCACTTCCAATGTTTACTTCTCAAGTATAACGCGGTACCACTTTCGTTGTGTTGCATTAGAAGCGTTAATTATTATCTAACTATAGATTCTATTTCTTAAGTCCCGGTGTTAGGGGATAAGTCATGACAATAAGGCGCGGGTTCCAATACCACTACAGAACAAGCCATGGTTAGAATCCCCCTGTGGGACGTGGAGACCGGTCCTTCGGATGAGACCGTATAAACCGAGGCCCCGTATCACAGCAAATGCTTGGCACAAAAAAGATCCCTTTCTGCTCAATCATAATCTTGTTTTGAGGAACAACAAATTGTTTATTAATTTCCGAGTCCAAAAAAAAAAAAGTATAGAGAGTCGTTAAACTAAAATTGTGCTACATATATGAACATGTGAAAAATACATACCTCTCTTGTTACACAGGTAAATAAAATAAAATTGACAAAATGAACATTTACGACATCAGATGTAAAGATATTCTGTTGAGTACCTTAAATATAAAGTACAACATTTAATATAAAACTTAACTACGCCTTTCGACATTACAAACACATTAAAAGGACTCGTTAAATCATTATTAGCAATTATTTCAAATGTTTTTTAGCTCACCTGAGCCGAAGTGTCATGTAAACTTTGTCCGTCGTCGTCGTCGTCGTCGTAAGCTTTTCACATTTTCATCTTCCCAAGAACTAATGGGCCTATTTCAACCAAACTTGCCATAGAGTATCCTTAGGTGAAGTGGATTCAAGTTTGTTAAATGAAGGGCTTCTAAGGGAAGATAATTATGAATTAGCCAAAAATTAATGGCATCGTTTAAAAATCTTCTTCTCAAAAACCACTGGGCTAGGAAAGATGAAACTTTGTTGAATCATCCTCAGGTATTGTATATTCAAGTTTGTTCAAATCATGACCCTGGTGGGTAGTTTGGGGCCACAATGGCCCAACAAAATTTTATATAGGATTATATAGTGAAAATCTTTTAAAAATCTTCTCAAGAACCAGTGGGCAAGGAAAAATGAAACTCATGTTGAAGCATCATCAGGTAGTATAGATTCAAGTTTGTTCAAATCATGATCCCCGGGGGTTGGGTGGGGTCACAATGGCCCATCAAAGTTTTACATAGGAGAATATACTAGGAAAAATCTTTAAATCAGCTTTATGTCAGCTCAAGTATGCAGTGACTTGACGTCATATTCTACTATGACGTCATATCTAGGTAGTTCAGAGAAGTTACTACAATTTGAACTGTTTGATATTTTACAGGCAGCCTTATCCTAGCTGCGTTAAACTTCAAACGCATTCATTATACTGTTATGTGTAAAATAAATCAGTGTATAGTATCTTGTCAAGAAATTCGACAAAAAAGCATCATTTTGGTTTCAAAAATAGACATTTCATTTAAATATTAGTAAGCTGCACCTTAAAACATACTCACTCTTCAGCATGTTCAGTCTCGCACTGAATTGGTATGCAACGATGACCATGCGATCAAGGAAATTCGGGATGATGTGACTAACGACTGTCATTCAGAAAGACAGATTGATTGATTTATTGTATACTGTTTAACGTCCCTCTCCAGAATATCTCACTGATATGGAGACGTCACCATTGCCGCTGAAGGGCTGCAAATTTAGGCCTATGCTCGGCACTTACAGCCTTTGAGCAGGGAGGGATCTTTATCGTGCCACACCTGCTGTGACACGGGGCCTCGATTTATACGTTCTCATCCGAAGGATCGCCCCATTTAGTCGCCTTTTACAACAAGCAAGGGGGTCCTGAGGACCTATTCTAACCCGGATCTCCACGGGGCCAGAAAGACAGATAATCACATAATCACAATATCATCATCCAAAGTTAGTTACTGTATACAGGGTTATTTTCGCCCCGTGTTATTTTCGCCCTTTCATACTTGCAAACAATTTTGCCCCGTTTTAAATTCGCCCAGTCATAATTTTGTTTAAGAAATTATACGGTATTCCTTGAATTTGCCCCGTTTTAAATTAGCCCAAATGAGGGTAGGGCGAAAGGGGCGAAAATAAAACGGGGCGAAAATTTCCCTGTATACAGTATGAGCAAAGCTAATGTACATTCATATTCAGCCTAGTAAACATGTTTATTCTGTTAAGCGGTTTATTTATAACCAAAGTTCAGGTTTGTGCTTTTTCCTAGCTGATTTGTTCAGGTAAGCGATGTGGCCCCTTTGCCTATTGTTGTTAAAACGTTTCCCCCTTTTTTAGTTAAGATGGGCATTGCAAAGGATGATTTCTTTTTTTTATGCCATTTAAATTACGAATTGGATAAAAGTGCTGCTTTGCACTTTAAAGTGAATTTCGATAGCAAGACTACACGAGTTTACACGTAAACATAAATTCTGAAAAAGAAAGTGTATTTCCAATTATGATTTTTTTTTAAAAATTTTCTCTGAGATCAAATACAAAAATAAAAATAGACCTTATAGGTCACCTGAGTATTTCTACAATTGAATTTGATTCATGTTTTAAACCAGAGGCCATTAAATTCACAATTATGAAAGAGGCACCATTGCTTATCATAAGTATGAACTCGATCAGCATGCTTACTTTGGTTATTTAATACCCAGAGGTAGATCAGAGTAACAAAGAGAAGATGCATTTCCACTTTTATCAGTTGTGCAGCCCATCCCACAGAAAACACTGACCATGGGGCAACATCTTTCAAAATTTTGGAAATCTTACAAATCTTATTTCATCATGTTGTTGATTAATACCAAAGTGCCAACATCTTTCAAAATTTTGGAAATCTTACAAATCTTGTTTCATCATGTTGATTAATACCAAAGTGCAGATTTCAAAGCATTAAATTATTTTCAGATTATGTACCCCCCTCCCCAAGTACCACTGTCACAGGGCCCGATATTCAACCACTTTTGGAAGAAGCAGCTTTCTTTGTCATAAATATACTGTAAAATCACATATTTTCGTGGAGTCAAATTCTCGTGGTTTGAGGAAAATCTCTTGGTTCGTGGGGATTTGATTTCGTGAATCAAGGATTAATGAGTACTTATGTATGTATCATTTTACATTTCGTGGTGGACATGAATTCGTGGGTCTTGTCACACCTCGAAAACAACGAAAATTAAACCCCCACGGAAATTTGTGATTTCACAGTATACTTAGAACTTTGGCGTAATACCCAGGATCAAAGGAAAAATGTTTTCAAAAAATTCATGCATTTTCACTATATAAACATTAGAGCCCCATCGTAACACAAGAAGCCCTGACCCAGGGGCCCTGAAATTCACAAAGCTTAAATAGGCATGATCCTCTTTCCTCATAACTATGTACGTAGTTCATTTGTTAAATACTCAGGTGCAGAAAAGAATTTTTAAATGACTTTATGCCTTTTCACTATATAATCAATAAAGTCCCACCCTAACACCAGAACCCACGACCAATCGGCTATCAGATTCACAATTTTAGCGCAATGCCCATCTTAACTGAAGAAAGGGGGAAACGTTTTAACAACAATAAGCCCAGGGGGCCACATCGATTACCTGAACAAATCAGCTAGGAAAAAGCACAAATCTGATCAGAACTCTGGTTTTAAATAAACAGTTAAACAGAACAAACATGGTTACCTAGGTTATGAATGTTTTGCTCATAACTATCTTTGGATGTTGATATTGCGATTATCTGTCTTTCGGAGTGACAGTCGTTAGTTACATCATCCCGAATTTCCTCGATCACATGGTCATCGTTGCATACCAATTCAGTGCGAGACTGAACATGCTGAAGGGTGAGTATGTTTCTTGTTGCAGGTTACTAATCTTTAAATGAAATGTCTATTTTTGAAACCAATGCTTTTTAGTCGAATTCCTCGACAAGATACTATGCACTCATTTATATTACACATAACAGTATAATGAATGCGTTATAAATACGTTTGGCGCGAACTAATTAACAGTCGTACATAGAACTGGTTTGTTTCACTTTCATTTGCAAGTGTGTACTGTTTTGGCGATTAAGTTTCATGGGCTTTTATTTTCTAATTAATATTTTGCTATTGAAATCAGAAAATTTACACATTTCTTTGGGGGAAAAGGTTCCTTTTTATGCATTGGGAACGGGGCCCGAATATCGGCCCCAGTTTTAGAGAATCACAAGCCCTGTGCTTCCACATGAGTTTCATCATTCCTGGCCCAGTGCTTTTTGAAAAAATTATAAAAGATTTTCCCTATATACTCATATGTCAAAGTTTGATCGGCCATTGTGACCCCACACTAACCCCAGGGGTCATGATTTGAACAAACTTATATCTACACTACCTGAGAATGCTTTCAAATGAGTTTTATCTTTACTGGCCCAGTGGTTCCTGAGAAGAAAATTTTTCAAGATTTTCCTTAAATACTCTATTTAAAACTTTGATCGGCCATTGTGGCCCCACCCTACACCCGGAGGTCATGATTTGAACAAACTTGAATCTACACTACATGATGATGCTTCCACAAGAGTATCATTATCCTAACCCAGTGGTTTTTGAGAAAAAGATTTAAATGACGCCATTAATTTTTCGCGTATCATAATTATCTCCACTTACATGTAGACGAGGGCGTGGCCCTTCATTTAACAAACTTGAATCCCCTTCACCTAAGGATACTTTATGGCAAGTTTGATTGAAATTGGCCCATTAGTTCTTGTGAAAAAGATGAAAATATGAAAAGTTTACGACGACGGCGACGACGACATACAAATTTTGCTTGAGGCTTCGGCTCAGGTGAGCTAAAAAACATTTGAAATAAATGCTAATAATGACTTTAATGAGTCATTTTAATGTGTTTGTTATGTCGAAGGACCTAGTTAAGTTTTATATTAAATGTTGTACTTTATATAAAAGGTACTCAATACTCAATTAAAAAAATATCTTTACATCTGCTTTCAATTTCTCTGTATATATAAGGATGTCGTGAATGTTCATTTTGTCAATTTTATTTTAATTATTTTGTATCAAGAAAGGTATGTATTTTTCATATGTTTATACACGAGGGTTGTCCAAAAAGTTCGTGGACAATGACGTTTTTGTGAAAATAAATGGTTCTATATGCATCTATTTTATATCAAAATATTTTTTATGAAAAACCAAGTCAGAACGGTTTAATTTTAATTTAGGAAACTTAAAATTTTCGTAAAAATCGGGGTCTTTTAAGATTGCAGATTGTGCGCATGGACCAGTCTGACGTTAAGCTAATTTCATTATACGTCTAACATTTGGATTTTGACATAACACATGTTCATGGACGCACACTTCATTTCTTTTTTAAGGCGCAACCCACTTCCAAGTGCTAGCAATAATTTTAAGTATAGATTATAATTTATTTGATTTTTAGAATTCAAAACGATGCACAAAAATTTCCGAGCCTAATCTAAATAAACAGTTTGTATACACAAACTGCACAGCCCAGTCCGACGCTGCACTAGATTTAAAATAACGTCATGAAAAAAAAATCTCCATTTTCACTAAATTACGTGTTTTTTTTTTTTTTTTTTTTTTTTTTTTTTTTTTGTTTTTTTTGTAGTGTCTTCGACTTTGTACACATCGTTTAAAAATCGTATATACCAATCTGGAATTGATACACTAAATATATTTCAATAATTTTGAGCTGTTTAAACAAATAATTTGTCTCTTACATCGCTTCAACCGTATAAAAACTAATGTTTTGATCGGATGTTGGCCCGTGGGGACGGCCGACGTCGCTTTTTTTGTCGCGTTTTGACACATATTTGTTAGGGTTTTTGTTAAGTATTTGTACTGTCTATATAGTATGCGGTACGTACGATATCATAAAATGATTATAGCCCCTGTATTTGTGTTACATAAAATTTTTTTTATTAATTGTTGACTTGTCTTATATAGAAAATAATCATTTTAATCCGAACACTTTATATGAGAGTTTATGTGATTTTAATCTTGGTCCTTGCGCACTATCACCGACCTTTAAAGACCCTGATTTTTACAAAACTATTACTTTCCATCAAAAAAAATAAATCATTCTGATTTGTTCATTCATAAGAAATATTTGAATATACAAAAAAATTATATAGAACTATTTATTTTCACAAAAATGTCATTGTCCACGAATTTTTTGGCCAACCCTCGTATGTAGCACATTTTTAGTTTAACGATTTTCTATACATGATTTTTTTTTTCGGAAATAAATAATTTGTTGTCCTTTAAAATAAGTCTGTGATTGAGCAATAAGGGATCTTTTTGTGTCAAGCACTTACTGTGATACGGGACCCGCGCCTTATTGTCATCCCCTAACACCGCGACCCAAGAAAAAAACACAGCACCTGACGGGAAACATTTTTATTTTTATAATTAAAAAATAACAAACAGTTCTAATGTTACACATCGGAAGTGGTGCCGCGTCATACTTAGACGCAAACATTGGAAGTGCCTGTTTCTTCGCCAAGCGCTCGGCAATAGAAGTGAAGGTCACGGATCTTTCGGATTTGACCTTAAAAAGGTAGGTCCCGTGTCATGATGAAAAGCCTTCACTGCTCAATGACCCTGAGCGCCGAGTATACATGTACATGTAGGTCTAAATTTAAAGCCCTTCAGAGGCACATCCCGCAGCTAGGATAAGGCTGCCCGTAAGCTATAAAACTGTATTAACTTCTCCGAACTACCTAGATATGACGTCATAATAGAATATGACATCAAGTCACTGCATACTTGAGCAAACATGACAGGGAAAGTGTCATAATTATTACACGGCATGTAGATTTATTATGGTGACTTGTGTTTAATTCAAGAGTAAGGGTTGTTTTTTAAGCTCATGTGATCTGTAATTATGTTTAACATTTGATATTCAGATATCTCTATTCCTTTTGCTTGTCCGATATGCACATATTTAAGCAATAGTAAAAAATTATGTTTGAAACGCTCCCCTTACACTTCCGTAGACAGAGTCAGAATTTATGAATCGTGTTTATATTGGACTGGCACAAGTGAAAGACAAGGATAAATTGAAGATATTCTGCGTGAATCTAAAAGAGAAGTATGTCTTCTAACTGAATTTTGCTGGGGGATCGTATGTAGTTTATCCGTTTTTGTATAAATTGCGATAAAGAGTGGAAAATACCCCTTCTTACGTTGGTAATTTTAATTTATCGTAAAATATTTTCTTAAGAAGTAAAAATTAAACCTGCCCCCCAGCACTTTTCATTTACAAGGGATCACGATGAATTGATCTATGTAACAAATTTTGCATAGTAATATTGTTTTGCACTTGTGCCGAAGCGATTTTTTTGCAACATTTAAGACTTTCAAAAATGTCCGTCACGTGATCAACACAGCCATCTGACATCACAGAAATGCTTTATTGTAACACCTGATTAAACTGTTATCTCAAGTTGACTGCAATTTCAAACAAGGATCACATATTGAAATTAAAGTCTAGCTCAAAATAAAATGTATATTTTTAAGACATTTTAGGCCTTCGGACAGCCTTATCATAACTGCGGGCCTGGCTACTCCGTGTAAGTGAAAAAATCTCGAGAGTGACGTTTAACAATATACAATCAATCCTATGTTACATGTATTTTCAGGAAGAAGACAAAGATGTCCATCAAATTTTCAACCATAATTTTAACGTGTTTTGCTTTTATAACATTTCCTCAAGGTATTCAAAGTTTATTCTTTTCAGTAAACGATATTTTCATTCAAAAAAGAATTTTAAATATGAATGATTATCTATTTTGTATTTTTTTAAAAATGTTTGTTCGACACTTTTTCACGTCACCTGAATAAACTCAGGTGACCTATTACTGTCCATTTTCGTCCGTCGTCGTGCGTTAACTTTTGAACATTTTCAGCTTCTCTGCAACCACTCAACCAATTTCAACAAAATTTGGCAAAGAGCATTTATGGGTGAAGGGAAACAAAATTGTGATTTTCATGGTCCCTGCCCCCCTGGGGCCTGAGGGGTGGGACCAAAACCACTAAAATTGATGCATTTTTTTATTTTTCGGTTTACAAACCCACCGCTCAAGTTTTTGAATTTTCAGAAGCAAAAAAGATAGGCCTAAAACAGAATTTTTTTCTTTCCGATGTCAAATTAGAGTCGGGATCGGGATTTCAAGGTAACGAACTCGTACTCTTTTAAGAACATGGAAGGTAAATAAAGGTAAATCTGCAAAGTTTATAGCAGCACCATAGCTTGG
>NW_026921694.1:5000-10245 GCF_032062105.1 Saccostrea cuccullata | reverse complement strand
TGGAAAAAAAACTTTACCCCTTGGTTTTCAACCAAACAGGATGGAATTTGAGACATAGATAGATATAATGAATTTCAAAAAGAAGGTATGGTCACTATGCACATGCATACACGTTCGTGTACATGCACTGTAATCTGATTGGCTGAAACTTTAAACAGCTATAATTCCCTTGGTTCCCAACCAAACGGGGTGGGATTTAGAACATAGATAGATGTAATGGACTTCTATAAGAAGGTGTGATCACCATGCTCATGTACGCACG
This sequence comes from Saccostrea cuccullata, assembly GCF_032062105.1. NCBI lineage: Eukaryota > Metazoa > Mollusca > Bivalvia > Ostreida > Ostreidae > Saccostrea > Saccostrea cuccullata. The sequence goes on along the minus strand of NW_026921694.1, from coordinate 9,983 downwards.
TGCGTGCACGTGAAATGAGTAAAATCAAAAATACACTGGAATAGCGTATTTTTTAATACTTTTGGATTAAATACTTTAATTTTAGTATATAAAAAATATATAGGTTGTGTAGACAAGATGATATGGTCATTACGCACATGCATTCACATGCGCACGCATGCAATGCTAAAATTTGAATGAACTTTGCGTTGTTAAAGTCTCAAATGCAAAATTTTGTCCTATTTAATGAAGCTTACAGGGAATATGACACCAAAAGGGAGTTGGGGAGCGTTTGGGTACATGCCCCCCGTTACAATTAGCACTAGTTATTATTATTATGTTCCCCAAACGAAGTTGGGGAACATATTGTTTTTACTCTGTTTCTTATTATTATTATTATTATTATTATTATTATTATTATTCTTTTTTCTTCTTATTTCTTCTCCGGTACTTTTTTGTCCGGAAGTGTTCTCAGAAACTGTTCACCAAACTAAGTTAAAACCTTTTTAGGGTTAGTAGGCATGTTGTGTAGATGTGCCGGAACGAAGGTCATTTTGCGCGCATTCGCATGCACGTGCGGGCGCGTGCAATGAGTAAAATGACTGATATATTTAATATGGTTGTAACTTTTATATTTTTTGATAAAATGCTTTGAAACTCATTATATAAAGATATATAAATTCTGTAGATAAGATGACATGGTCAAATTTGCATGAACTCACGCGCATGCACGTGCGCTTTCCTCTGATTGGCTGAAACAGAAATCTCAATATCTTTTTTGTTTTATGATGAAATGCTTTGAAATTTCTAGCATAGACATGCATTAGGATCTACTACAATATGATATATAAAATTTTTCATGAAATCACGCGCATGCGCGTGCGCTGCAATCTGATTGGCTGAAACTTTAAATGAGTATAACTCCCTTGATATTCAACCAAACAGCATGGGATTTACAACATAGATAGACATAAAGGACTCCTACAGGATGGTATGGTCACCATTCACATGCATGCATGTGCGTGCACGTGCGCTTTGCTCTGATTGGCTGAAACAAAAATCTCAATATCTTTTCTGTTTTTTTTTTACAAAATGCTTTGAAATTTAAAACATAAGCATACTTTAAGATGTCCTACAATATGATATATAATAATTGTCATGAAAATACGCGCGCTGCAATCTGATTGGCTTAAACTTAAAATGGCTATAACTCCCTTGTTTTTCAACCAAACAGGATGGGATTAAGAACATAGACAGACATAATGGACTCCTACAAGAAGGTATGATCATCATGCACGTGCGTGCACGTGCAAATGAGTAAAATAGTGTAGACAAGATGATATCGTCATTACGCTCATGCAATCACATGCACACGCATGCATTGCTTAAATTTGAAATACTTGGTATACTTTTGGAAAAACGTTGTTTACGTCTTAAATGCATAGATTTTACCTTCTTTAATGAAACTTACAGGGAACATGGAACGAGAAGGGAGTTGGGGAGCGTTTGGGGAACATCTGTAACGGTTCCCGTTACAATTAGCACTAGTTATTATTATTATTATTTTTCTTCTTCTTCCTGGGTACTTTTTTGTCCGGGAATGATCTTGTAAACTGTTCGTCCGATGTAGGTAAAACCTTTTTAGAGTAAGTAGACATGTTATGTAGATTTGCGGAATCAAGGTCATTTTGCGCGCACGTGCTTGCAAGAGCGTGCACGTGCAACACGTGAAATGACCAATATAATGAATATAGCCGTAACTTTTTTAATTTTTGATGAAATGCTTTGAAACTCATAACATAAGGATATATTAGTAGCATAGACAAGATGACATGGTCAAAATAGCAAGATCTCACGCGCATGCACGTGCGCTTCATTCTGATTGGCTAAAACTAAAGTCTCAAAATCTTTAATGTTTTTTCGATAAAATCCTCTGAAATTTTGAACATAGTCATACATTAGGGAGATCTACAGCCTGATATAAAAGAATTATCATGAAAGCATGTGCATGCACGTGTGTTTGCAAGAGCGCGCACGTGCAACACCGGAAATGTCCAATATAATGGATATAAACGTAACTATTTAAATTTTTGATGAAATGTTTTGAAACTTATAATATTAGAATATATAAGAAGCATAGACTAGAGGACATGGTCAAAATAGCAAGATCTCACGCGCATGCACGTGCGCTTCGCTCTGATTGGCTGAAACTAAAGTCTCAATATCTTTCTTATTTTTCGACAAAATCCTTTGAAATTTTGAACATGGCTAGACATTATAAAGATCTACTGCATGGTATATAAGAATTATCATGAAAAGCATACGCATGCACGTGTGCTGCAGTCTGATTGGCTGAAAATTTAAATGTCTATAACTTTCTTAGTTTTCAACGAAACGGGATAAAATTTATAATATGACTAGGTATAATGGATTCCTACATAATGTTACTATAAAATTGAATGCACGAACATGCATTCATGCACGTGCACGCACGAAATACGCAAGATGGCCAGTATTTTAAAAAAACATTGAAATGTATATTGTAAAGAATTTTTTAAATTTATTCTCACGATATATAGATATGTTAATTGTATGGACAACATGGCATGATCATCTTGCATGTACATGCACGTGCCTGCGCATACAATGCGTTAATTGACATATATTTTATATCATTGTAGCTTTTATAATTCTTTGATGAAATCCTTCGATACTGATCATATTTTTAAAAATATCTTACAGGAATTAGGCCCAGAAAGGGATTTGGGGAGCGTTTGGGGAACATCCGTAACGGTCCCCGTTACAATTAGCACTAGTTGTAATAATGTTATGATATGAGCTAACATGGAAAAAGAAGCAGCCAGGTAATTGGACATGAACAACATAATATAGTACAGTTTGTCTTAAACCTTTGTGATACAAAATGGGGTGACCTAGCTTGAAAGCAACACAGAATTTTCTTTAAGTAATACAACTTCATTAACATGCAATAAATGTTCGTGCCAGAACACAATTTTTTGAGTGGAATAAAATATACTTTCTTACTTTATGTAAACAGAACAATCAAGTTCATAAGACTTGCTATTTCACAAGTTTAAATTGTTTTTGGAGAACTGGAGTATTGCTTACAATAACAAAGATATATCTTGACAAATTTGACAACCAATATTTCTGGAATTATTAAATGTAGTATTTTATCATATGACAGATTAACCCAAAAAATGTCTTTCTTTACTCGTATACCAGTGGAAATGGTTGTCCTTTTCAGTTTATCTGTTTAAAACAATCATTAACAATGAGACATGATTACAAATTACGTAGAGAAAAGTTATAAATATATAACTATGATTTCTGCTTTTCAGTTAAAACAATCACTTTACCAATGATGTAGGTTAAAAAAAATTGACATGAATACCAATGATCAGAAATACATGTAATCTTGTATATAAAAAATAATTAAAGTTTGGGATGTGAAAGAGGTAAAACACAAGTATCAAATGCAAATAAGGATCAACGATATGACAATAAGACAACTTATTTCAGAAGATATAATTTTTAATTATTAATTAGGATACTATGTGATAAATCATGTAAATCCTATGAACCAAGATTTGGGTTGTACCCAAGGGTCAAACGTTACAAATGCATTTTGATCTCAATATCAGAGTTGTTTCTCTCTTATCTAATGTGAGGGTACCCCAAACACTCAAACCGCTTGTAGAAAGTGTAAATCTATTTTCATGTGTTTCCTGAAATTATACATAATATCAAATAAACAATTCAAAACTAGACTGTTAATATTCCTACATATAAAAATACTATGCATTTGTTTATTCATCGATCCTTGTCAGATTAAGAAACTCCATGAAACCTATTGATGCAAGCGTCAAAAATCGGCCGCAAACCAATTTATCGGTCCTTTCAAAGAGAAATTAGAAAAGGAATGAAAATGAGATTACAAACAACAATCAAGCACAAAAAATTCCATTAAAACTGAAATGCTTGATCTATTATTAAAATATCTTATATTTATACCTGCGACATAAAACATTTGCATGCGACATAGCAGGATTTTCTTCAATACATAATACAGGTACATCTGCGTCTCCACACTTAGTTTGATACACAGGCGAATTCTGGTGGAAGTTTTTACAATTAAATATAAAACTAAAGTTTAAACTTATCTGTAACTAGAGATAGTTTTTACTTTAATAAAAGAAGCAATTGATAAGTGGGGTTCCTCGATCACTCTCCGCGGATGTTAAACCCCCCCCCCCAACTCCCTCTAGATCCGCCACTTCATTTCTTCTCGTTCTTGTTTTGGTGTGAGAACCGGCGGGAAAAGGCTCGGCATATTGTAAAACATGCTTTATCATCGTCTGTTGGAACAAAATCTCCTAATATTCTGTCTGATAAAAAATTAATAGTAAATCACATTTTTTTTTACATATTCCGTAGGAAATGTATTTATATACACGTCATTTTAAAAAATATTAGACAAATCCTGTTTATTTAGAAAAAGTAGAACTGTTTGTTTATACTTGTATGTGACGCGATCTTTGTTTTAGACTATGCCTATCCTTGCGGTCGGTGTAACGCAGAGTCGCTCTAAAAATAGAATTCTCAAGGTAATGAAAACAATTCCACCGATAGATGGTGCTTGGGAAATCCTTCCTGTTTACATTCGATGGGCAAGACAATCCCTATACACGGAGGCTGTCATACAGCCTCCGTCTAAAAAGCTTGTCTGACGTGGTTTGCTTAAATTTATAAAGCGGAAAGAAATATTGTATTATGTTATATAATTTCTTTCGTTCGATAATATATATTCAAGAGACCATGCATAATTAATATTGTATACAATAATGTACAAAGAACTTGAAATTGAAGCTCCTGGCTCCAGGATCATGAAACAAAGACTTAAGTGAAATTTTTAATCGCTGATAAAATATTTATTAATTATGGAATTTATTTCTTCATTAGCACATAACAACATCTCTGTGA
>NW_026921694.1:0-2500 GCF_032062105.1 Saccostrea cuccullata | reverse complement strand
GCTTGCACGTGCGCTTCGCTCTGATTGGCTGAAACTAAAGTCTCAATATCTTTCTTGTTTCTCGTCATAATCATTTGAAATTTTGAACTTAGTCACATATTATGAAGATCTACAGCATGACGTATAAGAATTTTCATGAAAGCATGTACATGCACGTGTGCTTGCAAGAGCGCGCACGTGCAACACGTGAAATGGCCGGTTTAATTGATATAGACGTATCTTTTCACATTTTTGATGAAATGCTTTGAAACTCATAATATAAGGATATATTTGTGGCATATACAATATGACATGGTCAAAATATCAAGATCTCACGCGCATGCACGTGCGCTTCGCTCTGATTGGCTGAAACTAAAGTTTCTATATCTTTCTCGTTTTTCAACGAAATCTTATGAAATTTCGAACATAGCAATGCATTAAGATATCCCACAACATGATATATAGCAATTATCTTGAAATCACGTGCATGCACGTGCGCTGCAATCTGATTGGCTGAAATTTTAAATAGCTATAACTCCCTTGGTTTTCAACCAAACTGGATGGGATTTGGAACATAGATAGATATAATGAATTTTCTACAAGAAGGTATGGTCCCCATGCACATGCATACACGTGCGTGTACGTGCGCTGTAATCTGATTGGCTGAATTTTTAAACAGCTATAACTTCCTTGGTTTTCAACCAAACGGGGTGGGATTTAGAACATAGATATATGTAATGGACATCTACAGGAAGATATGGTCACCATGCTCATATATGCACGTGCGTGCACGTCAAATGAGTTGAATAAAAAATACACTTGAATGAACGTATTTTTAATACTTTTGGATTAAATACTTTAATATTTATTAAAGTCTCAAATGCATAGATTCTGTCCTATTTAAGGAAGCTTACAGGGAATATGGCACCAAAAGGGAGTTGGGGAGCGTTTGGGGAACATCTGTAACGGTCCCCGTTACAATTAGCACTAGTTGATTGATGAAATTCTGAACTGAAGCATCTGGGAAAAGAAACAAGAAGATGCAAACCAATTTACGATGTTATATCGTCCAAAATATAATCGTTGGATAGGAAAGAAGAATAACAATTCAGCAACATACAAATCTATTTACACAATAAAGAATTAAAAGCGAACTTGAATCAGACATTTTTCTGTTTTCACTGCATTTTTCTCAGGCACTGTATTATCAGTTTTTACAATACTTGGAGCAGGGCAACTAAGAGAAAATATTTGATCTCGTGCCTGATGTTTAGGTACTAGTAATTCAATGTCTAGGTACAATTTTACTGAAAATAAGCAATCAATTATTTAACCATAACATGTAAAATGACTTAATCTTTGATACACAGTACAAAACTGAGATTTATATAATAAGGCATTTATTTAAAGAGAAGTGAAGCGGACATGTTCAAAGATGAAAGCACGGATTATACTAAAGCTAGACAAGATCATTCAGTAAAATAAATGTAAATAAAAGCTCATTTCCCCCTGGGACGAACTACGTGCGTCTTTGGAGATTATGCATGTATCGAAATTCCCACCATCGAACTATCTAAACAATTTCATGGAACGACTGCATAAATAAGCCCTGGTTAAATCTAGTACTGTCTGACGCCGTGACGTCAGACAACAAAAAGGAGAGACACCCTCCATGAAAGAGCTCACTACCTTAGCAATGGACAGTCTAAAACTTATGACTTATGTCTATTGCGACCTGTCAAACAGGAGAAGAGAACTAATCATTCAACCCGAGAAAAACGAAGAATTCCGGGCATTGTGTTCTAACGAATATCCTGTCACCGACAAGTTAGTTTTTTTGGTGACGACCTTGGCAAAAAAGTTGAGGACATCTTAAAGGTCAACAAAGTGGGATTCAAAATATCGGGATTTATTAACAAGTTTGACAAGCGCGGAAAAGTAGTATAAGGGGTCTAGATGGGTGGGTCAATATCTAGGACATCCCACTGAGGGCGATAGGTGGGTCAACTGAGTGCAGCTCCTGGGGGGGGGGATAGGTGGGTCAACTGAGTGCAGCCCCTGGAGGTGATAGGTGGGTCAACTGAGTGCAGCCCCTGGGGGATAGCCAGGTCAATTCAGTACATATAATCCCCCCTAAATACGGGGGTGTGTTTACACTGTGTTTACATTATACACTATACGCTGCTGCTACTACCATTCATAACGCTGCTACTACGATTTTGGCAAATACTCAAGAATGTGATTATGACGTCACTCATTCACAGTGATTTTCCGAAAATGGAAAAAAAAAAACAATAACACACAATAGAAACAAGAACACAGCAATTTTATTCAAGTAAAAAAAAATACAACCATTTACTTTTTCTTCTTCTGGGCCTTATCGGTCATCAGGGATAGTTTCCTCTTGTGAGTAGTGCTGGGTCCTGGATTCTCTCTGTTTTCTTCTTTTTTTTTCTCTGTTTTGTCTCCTTCTTTCACTAGAGGTTTGGTCTGTGGGTCCCTGAGATCTTGGGTTCCTGAG